>NC_081166.1:15953225-16250725 GCF_012432095.1 Onychostoma macrolepis | reverse complement strand
GACTGATTTCTGAAATATTTACTAAATCTAAATGTATTTAAAACTAAATGTAAATATAAATATATTAAGAAAAATACACTGTAAACTAAACTGTGCTTTGATCCTGAACATATATCCTTTGGCATATACATGTACAAAATAACACAAGTGATAAAGAAAAAAACCACAAGAAAAAGCAAGTAGCTCTCAGGAAAATAAAATATAGAATGTGTCATACCTGTATGCAAAACACAATTATGGTTACCTGTGACATTCAAATAATGCAATAAACATTGATTTAACAGCATAAGATATAACAACATAAAACCCTAATGTACATAACTTAGAAGTAAAAACAACAATATTTATTTCAATTAAAAAAAAGAAGAAAAAAAAATCAAATGTAAAGTGTCATACAGGGAATTCTGGGAAAATCCGTTTTTTTCATTGTAAATTGAAAGGTAATTTTCTTGTTCTTTTTGACTTGTTTATTTTACTTCCAAAAACTATACATTCAACAATATTTTCTGTAAAATTAGTTTTTCACCATAGTAAAGGGAACATACTTTTAGCCAAGTAAGAGGTTTTTTATTACTTCATTTTACTGCATTTGGCTTTATTTTATTTCTATTACCATTTCACAATCATGTTTTACAGCATAGAAATGTCTCCATAGAATAAAAAGAAAACTGTAACTATCAAAGCCATTACAGAAGCTAACCAAAACTACCAAATGTAAATTCTTTCTTTCTTTTGGAAAATTTTAGAAAATGCCACGGTATTGTTTTTCATACAGGTCAAGTCATATAGGTACAGTAAATTTGGAATGACATGATGCTTCTCATGTTTGACCACTTTAAAATACAGAAACCAGCAGGAAATTTACATATCCAATTATCACGTGTTCCTAAGAGTTCACAGCCTCATGAAAGCATAGCACGTACCATACTGTCATATTTCCTCAACTCTGCTGCTTTAGAAGAGAAGTGAAATCAACAGTGCAGAAACATCATTAATTCATCTGCTGAGAAATATGAAAAACATAAGGTCTGCAATGTCAAGTGCTTTGAAAGCTGTGAACTTGCGTAAGGTCCTTGCATGTCTCTGGTTAGGGTAATGTAGGGAGTGTGCAAAGAAAATCTGATGAAACTGGCCGTAAAGCGCAAAAATATCAGTCCAGTTTAGATACTTCAATTTTAAATTGTACAATATTCAATTTAATATTCACTTTTACTGCTTATATATTTTATCGCTCCGAAATGATCCATTGTATGCAATTACGTTTGTGAACGAATGAGGCAAAATGAAGTCGTCAAATCCTTTTTTGAAGTTATCAAAGCAAATTCATTACTGACCTGAATCACGATTTCGCTAGAGATATCTCAAGTGCAATTACCACAGAAGTCCCATCTGGACAGTTTTTTTCTGTAAATTTTTATTCAAGTAGATTATTCCCCATGGCCTTCAGAGCTGATGGGGGAGTTTGTTCATGGCAGGCAGGCAGGCAAGGTTTCCTGAACTTTTGTTCTTGCTGAACAAAATCTTTTTTATTATTATTATTATTATTATTTTTTTTTTTACTGAGTAGGCCCTAAAGTACCAATGACCTGTGCTGGAAATTATATGAAAGAGAAAAAAATGCATTCTTATGCAGTTTAGGTTGCAAATATTGTGCTAGCCTATTTATCAGCTATAACACTTAACAATAAGGTTCAGTTAATTAACATTAGGTAATGCATTAGGTATGGTAGAAGATGAATATCTGTGCAGCATTATTAATCAAGGTTAACGGTTATATATATATATATATATATATTCTATTGTTCTTTGTTATTTCATATCCCTTCTTTCTTATTACATTAATGGTAATTGTAAAAAAAAAAAAAACAAACAAAAAAAACTTTGAAATGTAGCAATTTGTATATGTAGAAATTAACATGAACCTAGATTAATAAATGCTGTAAAAGTATTAATTGTCAATGCAATAACAAATATTAACAAAGTAACGTTATTGTAGCCTAAACCTTTTTTCCCTGTTACAATCACGGTTAGACTCAGGTTTAATTTTGAGTTAGGTTTGGGTTGTATATTTGTTGCATTGTACATACAGTTTTAATGATTTCACATTCTTTCTTTCATTTCACACATTCAGCATTTATTATGCCTGGTTGTTATATATTGATTGAGTTAATCAACAGTTTAGTTGACAATTTGTTTCCCTTAAGAGCTCGTAATGTAGCTAGTTAGAATTTTTGATTAACAAACAGAATACTCTGAAAACTGTTGATATAACAGTAGATCTCCACATCACGAAGCAGAACATTGTATCTAGCAGTGACTAGATTACCATTAATTACAACTAAGCAGGAGGAAATGATAGCCCTGCTGAGGAGACACAATAATAGAGTGTGGTGTCCGTGATTTCTCCCATGCTTGTTTATGCTTTATTTGTCCCCAGTTGTTTTTGCTTAATAATATCGGATGACAAGATGTACATTCAAAGTGCCAAGGCCAATAAGCAAAACAAAGAAAAACAGCTTCTGTCTAATTGACTCAGGGCCTATTCATTAGACCATTTCAATCCCACAACAAATTGCTTGGGGGATTCTTGAAATCCCTGAACAATCTCAAACACTGACTTAAAGGAAGGAAAAAAGTACACGAAACATCACAAGGAACAAATATGGTGTATGCAGAATATGTGGCACATAAAGGGCCCAAAACCAAAAGGGAGCATACCCAAGAGACAATCAATCAGAAAAAATAAGATAAAAGAGAAAAAAGTAAATTTAAAAGCTTTAAGAAGTAAGCAGGGCCTGAATTTCAGCACAGGATTCTGCCTAAATGTAACAATTCACTCACATTATATTCACTAAAATGTAATTTTTAACAAATTATTAACATTAATTTAAATATACACATCTTTACTGATGTTCATTTGCGAATGAGGGGTGACAAGTTGAAATTCACAACATGCACTTCCCAGGATTTATTTAACGTTGCAATGTAAAGGAAGTAGTGAGAGATCTTGTTGTGATGTACATCTGAGTGAATGGATTTTCAAAAAAGCAGATACATGGTTATATAGATGGTTGTTGATTGGATGGAGGTGGATCTGAATGCGAGTTTGCAGTCGATTGTAAAAACTAGGCTGGTTTAAGCAGACTCAATATTTGAAGAAGTCCAGTTCACCAGAGAGAAGTCTGTCGTTTCACCGGGGGGCATAAAAACAAAACACGTATGCGTGGATGAATTATTCACAATAAGATTAAAAAGATGCAACATCTATGCTTTACCATATCTTTTGGATTATTTCAGTAAACTGATCCAGACACACATAGCTGCATAGGTAGCAAAATTTTAGAGGCGGGGCTTAGGTCAGTGGCTGCAGGACTTTTCATTCTACATAGCTACAGTACGATCAGTTTTCTAAACTGAGACATTTTGCTCATATTGTACATAATGAAAAAAGACTTCATATCGCTATATGTAAATATAATATTTTTGATTTTGTTCATTGGCATAATCGGCTGCGTGCTGTAGTGCAGAAGACTACAGGCAATGAAAATAGATCCAGAAATTAAACTGGAGAGGAAATGAGCCTGAGATGACTTTTTCAAATGTGATGCAATTAACTTCCTCAAAGCGGGCAAAATTTCTGTAAATGAATTCTGTTATGCATTTCAGAGGACTAATCATTTCATTTTTTTTAGCTTTGTGTGTAATCACCCTCATTAGTTTTCACAACAGCGAAGGAGATGTTTAAATTTCTGACATGTAATCTGTTGCTGTGGAGACAATTGAGAGTGAGTTTACATCTCTCACAGGAACCTGCAGTTGTGTTATTATTTGCTATTATGTACAGGAACACTCCATCCACTTGATAGGCTTTATCTATCTCCACTACACAAACATTTTATGATTGAACAAGCGAATATCCTTTGGGCACAAATCTTGTTGTTAAATGCATTCAAAACATTCATGAAACTCTGGAGAATAGCTCAATTATTTCAGGTTGTTTTCAAAGCTACAGCCGGATTCATTTCCCCAGTCCAATCAGTTTTGATCAAATAAACAGAGACATGGAAAAATGCGTCTGTTGATCAGAACGTCGTTATTCTCGGCTCAAAGAGAGAAAAGATCATCAATACAACAGTGACATTCCACTCAGCTGTCCCATTTTCTCCTGTTTACAAGTGTGCTCCGTTCCGGATCAGTCGTTCACGGACCATTTCTAGAATAATTAAATCAGAATCGCTCAAAGTTGGATATATTCTCCTATTTCTGAATTTTATTTTCCCCATTGTGCTGAACACCCTTTATGAACTAGGCCGTGTTGGCGAGGCGGGGATGTGAATGATAAATGGCTGAAGGTGGAGTGAGGGGGCGGGACTGTTGTAGCAGCAGAACACAGTGCTTTAAGGAGCTCATTTGTCATCCAGAACCCGGTGCACTGTGCGAGGTGAAAAGGTCCCCAAGTCTCTTAAATGAGCTCTGAACTTTACCGTTGTCCACCGGCTATACTACGTAGCAATCACCTTCACGACCTGCCTTTCTAAGTTCCCCTTGAGCCGTGTCAGCTGAGAAAGGAAAGATTAAATGGCATATCTAAAGCGCGCATATAGATGACCTCTCGTGTCCTGTATTCCTATCCTGGCTGGATTTTGCTTCAAGGCTTTTCTTATAGTTTATAAGAAGTGGTCTCAATAAATAAATGTATACATAACATATAAAATTCTGTCTATCTATCTATCTATCTATCTATCTATCTATCTATCTATCTATCTATCTATCTATCATCATGCAAATACACTACCATTAAAACGTTTGGGGTTAGTAAAAAAAAAGAAAAAGAGAAACAAATGCTTTTATTAAGGAAGCGTTAAATTGATCAAAAGTGAGAGTAAAATGTGCCTCATTCATGAAACATGAGCAGAACGGATGTTTGCGTAAATCGTTCTTAAAGCCGATCTGACGTAAATTTTCAAATTCATGAAAATGTTCTTATTTTCAAAATGTTAGCTGGTACGAAAGAAATTTGCACCTGCTCCCTACCACGTGTAAATGGTGTGTAAAACGTTCTGGCGCCTGACATTTTTCAACTGGCTAAAAACGCTTTGGTGGACGCACCTTATTGTATATTTATTGTTAGGCATATGGCCTATTAGTCTTTTTTGCATTTAAGCAATATACTGGAGCCAAACCTGAGAAAGTAGACCAGAATATTCCACTACATTCCTGGACATGCAATTTGCGTAGCTGTAATTCATATTAAACTAATTGTGAATAAGCATGCACGAGCACCCTATATACGAATGATTGGAATTCATTAACATACGCATGCATGTTTAACTATCAAATCGGACGTTTACGAAGTGTTTGTGAATCCAGAGGAGAGTTTTCAGGAAGGTCCGTTTTACGCGCAAATTACTCAGAATTTACTCCTATATTTACGAATGTCTCATGAATGAGGCCCAATGTGTCAAATAAATGCTGTTCTTTCAAACTTTGTTCCCTGAAAAAAGAACCCTGATGTAGGATCAGAACGAATCAGACAAATTTAAGATTCGATCAGAACATCGAAACATAAGGAGCTGAAATTCCAGAGAGGCCCCAAAGCAACAGGACGTCGTAAATTAGATCCCTAGCTCCAGCCCGTCTGAAGAAAGCCTAACCAACAAGCCCCCTTCACAGAACAACTTGCAACATTAAAACAAAAGAACACTTATTGACAATTCCAACGCAGGAAGGAGATCCTCAAATTTGGGGCAAGTAATCAAGATTAATGGCCAAAGAGATGCACCGCGTGACCAGCACATGTAGATCTGTGATAGAAATCACGAGCTTCTTTAGATTGACTTTTCCCCCACACATAGAAGACAAAGAACCAGACTGAAATTCCTTTGTCCAATGAACATGTCTTTTGGTCTCCATAAAACTACAGAGACTTTCTTTTTCATATGCACCTAAAATCATCCTAAAAGGACATTTCTATGCATAACCCCATATTATGTATGTAACCCACACATTAGACTATCATGTTTTAAGCACACATTATGTATGTCTTTTTAATAACTATTGAATGACTTTAAGGGTTAGTCGTGTTTGGTATGTATGAGTTTGACAATTCTAGCTTGAAACGTTTCTTCCAATTGATTCTTTGTCAAATGTATCATATTCTGGTTATAGAAATCATATCCAAAACTATACTTTGCAAGAGTGTAAAATTCGGACCATGTGACTGATAACATGCTGATTTATGATGGAAGGAACACCCCTAGCTAAGATAATAGCCTATCTAATTGGTCAAGACACCAGATGGGATGTGTCCAGAAGCCGAGTTTAAAAACTCAGGACACCATCAAATTCTCTTTTTTTCTCTCTCCTCTTCTTTTTGCCACCGCGTTTTGACGCTGCTTTTTAGCGTTCTTTGAGCGTGCTCTGGCCTACAGGCCAGTTGCTACTTAACACCACGATGAAAAGAAAAACCACCTAGTCTCGTTACATCCTTTCTTTCTTTTATTTTAGTTTCTTTTCCGTTGCGAGTTTCGTGTTCTCAGTTTAAATTTTACTGCCACGCCTTGTCTCCGAGTTCAACTCGAGCCTGTGACCGCCTCAAAACTTCAACCAGACTAACGCCGCATCTCCAGCCAACGCCCAAGACATAACTTCAATGACTACTGAACTTCCAGCCAATCGGCAACTTGGGAAACCCCTTTTCCTGCAAAGACGACGACAAAAGGGAACCCATTAACACAAAGGCAACGCAACGCAAGTAACCTCCAGATTCTAACTGAGCTGGTGCATTTAATATAAATTTTAGCCTCATTGAGAAACTCAATGCGAGGGTTAAATAAGTGATTGATGGTTGTTCAGGTCTATGCAGTAGCCCATATTGCAGTAAACTTGGGATATTATATTTTCATTCTCTTAAACTCATCCTGTCCTCACTTTCTCTCTTTCTGCAACGTGTGAATGCGTGTGTTCATGTGTTAGATTAGTTTATGTCTTAGGTTTATATAAATTAGGGGTGTCAACGTTAATGCGTTAACGCATGCGATTAATCCAAAAAAATTAACGTGTTAATATTTTTTTTAACGCTGATTAATTGTTTGATAAGGTTTGACCCCAACTTCTTCCCGTCATCGCAGCACGGAAGGTTATCTATCATTGTGTGATGAGGGTACAGGGAACCAGTGTTGCCAGGGTAACGGTACAAGTGGGCGATTTTGAAGATACAGTCGCGGGAAAAAATTACAGAGCCGTGGGCTGCGGTTTATTGGGCTACTTTTATAATGTACCACAGCCGCCCAAGGTGTGTATATAAACAAATAAAAATTAAAATAGATCCTTTTACTAATGTGTATTATACTTGGAATGTATCCCTGGCAACTTAAGAACTGAGAGGAGGTTATAACATCAGCCAGAGCATACATGTTAAGGCTTTTACACAGCAGAAATAAACATGACAACAGCCACTATAGATTATATAAAATAATAAACACACGATTACGAAAGATATGGTCTGTATGTGATTTTCTTGAAATGAATGTGTACATCTGAAATGCTCATTTGTGCAGCGATATAAAAGGCTATAAACAGCATATTTTAACAACAGTAAACGACCAAATTCCACATGTGATCGCAAGAGGAAGTTATAACAAACACTCGATGGTGGTTTGAAGTGAGTTTTGAGTAAAAGTGTACTATTAATCTCATAAATTGTCTTATGAAGCATGATGCTAATATTAGCTCTAATGCAGCTGCAGAACAGGTCCAATTCTTCTTCATAATGCATTTTGTCATAATACTTCACGTAAGGTCGCAAGAAAATGTTTTGTTGTATTTATTTAGAAATACTTTTGATAATAGTTGGGTAAATGTATACTGGGACTGAAGCGATGTGGCTTGGTAAACGTTTTATTGCCAGTATAAAGGCTGATAATGGCTGAATAAAAACAAAAGAATAATGATAAATAATGAATAATGATGTCATGCGTTTCTTTTTCAACACATTTACTGGTAAATCCTAGTATTTTAAATTTGCGATTAATCATGATTAATCACAGTCCATGACTGTAAATAACGCGATTTACTTTTTTAATCGATTGACAGCACTAATATAAATAAAGTCTTATTTATATTGAAAAGATAAGTATCTTGTGTTTTGTGCTTACAAGTTAATGTCTTAATCTGCTGATCTTGTTACTGTGCTTATTAATAGTGTTTTCACTATATTTTGGATTTTAATATCCAGTGCAGAGTTGATGTTATACGGCTCGTTCAGTGAATCGCCAGCCGACTCGGTGATCAGCCGCAAACAGTGATTCTGTTCAAATTCCCAAAAATCATAAATGATTCCCTTTGAGCTAAATTAAATGATTTGCATATTGAACAAACCTACACTGAACAAACCTGTATCACTTTCCGCAAAAATATTAAGCAGCACAACTGTTTTTGACATTGATAATAAGAAATGATTTTTTAGCACCAAATCAGCATATTAGATTTTATTAGATTTGATTTGTGAAGGATCATGTGACACTGAAGTCTGGAGTAATGATCCTAAAAATTCAGCTTTGCCATCATGAATGAATAATGAATGAATAAGATTAAAAAAATTATTTTAAATAGGAAACAGTGCTTTTAAAGTGTAATAACATTTCACAATATTACCTGTTTTACTGTGTTTTTGATCACAGTTCTGAAAAAACTTATAAGTGCAAACTTATTGAAGAATCATGTCATTTCTGTAGGAAAATGTTCACCCATGGATTTTACACAAATACATGCACTGTGAACCTTGTGCTACGTATACTACAAATATATTTACATATTTATGTGCTCAATAAAAATACCCCGAAACTGTACTTCTGTTATACTAAACTGGTATACTTAAAGTATGCTAAACAAATTTTGTGCTTAAACGTACTTTAATTGTGCAAGAAGTGGTGCCGAAGTCCAACTACAGATGCTGCATACTGAAGTATATTTACATATGTTAAAGTGGAGCTAGTTCAGGTATACTTTATATACACTTTAAATACCTTGCATCCAATATCACACAATCCTCATCAATAGTAACATTATTAAGAAATATAAGATTAATATTAAAATGTGCATTGTGCACAAGTAGTACTCAAAATAACTGTAAATCTTGAGTGATATGTCAGTAGTAGATTTGTTAGTTGATTTGAATTATACTTTAAACTATATTTAAAAAATATTTCTATTTTATTATAGGGTAAATATATAGTGAAGACTTAACATATGAACTGATCTACATATATCTGTATAGAGCGTCTGCTGTAACATAATTATTGAATCAGATTTCTTTACAGTTCCTTTGATGTGTCTGGCATTATGCGTGCAGGAAGTGCTCATCATGACTGTGGCTGATGCTGATAGTGCTGATAATGCATTCACAATGTCTTCTGCTGGATACGCTGATATGCTTGTCAAAGGGGTCATTCCTTGCTTCTCTTAACTTCAGCGGTGGAACGAACACACTCAACTCACTCTCGGTACAAACACAACTAATTTTAATCCTGACAAGAGGCTAGGTTTTTATTCTGGTATGCTTTCACTCACTCCCTCCCTAACCTCTCTCTTTATCATTTAAAATTGATGCCAACTCCCCAATGGCCTTTCTTATGGAAGCAAAGAGACTTTGAAGTTTGGAGGACTCCTCTGAAAAGCCCTCAGGCATCTCCTTCATAAGGCTACTGCTACCATACCCCCTTCTCTCAATATATCCCCCCCCCCCCCCAATATATCTCATTCTTTCTCTTCCTCTCGGCCACTCTATAGTTCTTGGGAGAATTTGCTGCTACTGCAGCACAATGAATAGCAAACAAAACTTGTGAAAGGGCATGTCAACAAATTCAGTCTCTGGAAGATGATGGGGAAAAAGTAATAAAAGGACATGTAATTCGCATACAATAAATTCCCAGTTTCAAAGCAAACTCTTAAATATTTACAAGCATATGCTTTTGTATACCACAGTGTAGAAACATATTCTAAATATTTTAGTGGCTGTGACGAATGCTGTTTGTTTCTGACGATCTCCCTTAGTAGTTGTGTAAGGTGTAATCCAGTATCCTTGTATGCATATCCATGATATGGTATAATTTATACATAAACTTCACCATTTACTTTGAGAAATGTGTATAGACAGGAGCAGAATCGCACTATTTTTCTTAGTTTTGCCTGTAGCAACCTGATGTTGTACTGCTACTGAAATCTGTTAAACACTTATAAGGAGGTTTTCATCTCTTTCTACAACCTTGAGTTTAAAAAAGATTGTTTTGCAATTCATTATTGCCCATTAAAAAATATGAAGTTTGCTAATAGTCAGCGGTTAGTTGCATAATTGGTATAATTTTGCACTTTTAATTTAATTAATTTTAAAATTGTCTTTTCAATGTAGTTTATTTAAAAAAAAAAAGTCTATAATTGCTTGTTTTTTTTAGTTGCAATTTATATAGTTTATATTTTAGGCTGCCAGACAGAGTTATTATATTTAAATAAAACTAAATCTAAAACAATAAAAAAAAATTTTGGTTACATGAAATAATAAAAGTAAATAAAAAAAAAAAAACTTACTGTATTTCAAGTATATCTCCAAGGCAAAAATTTTCATTTTCATTTAGTTTATCTGGACGGACTCAAATAAATAAAACTAAAACCGAAATAAAAATGAATTAACAGTATATACATATAACCCCCCCCCCCAAAAAAAAACAATAAAATTACTAAAAACTTATCTAAAATTAAAATGAAAACAGCAAATATAAAAACATGAACTAATTCAAAAAATTATAAAAACTGTAGTAGTACATAAATTATACTAAAACTAACCCTGCTGCAGGTTAATGTTAACTGGTATCATTTAGAAGAAAAAAAAACTGTCATTATTTACTGTTTGACTTTCATTCTTCTGTCAAACATTAAAGATCTTTTTGAGAAATGTCTCTTTTTTTTCCCCCAAATCAAAACAAATCTTCTTTTGTGTTCAACAAATTAAAGTCACACAGGTTTTGAACGACAAGAGGTTGAATAAATTATTGCAGAATTTTCAGTTTTGGATGAAGTCTCTCTTTAACAGTGTTAAATTTAACATCACAGCGTAGTGCTGTTACTATCTAATGGCATTTTCATGTTTGATCAGAAAAGCATGACACCAATTAAAAACATCAAATCTGAAAACAGCAATCATTTTCATTGAATTTTCTTTTCTGAAGCTTGCTAGCAGCTCTCTGCTTTATTGGCTGTCTTTATAGAATAAACAAGCAATGTTTCTTTGCTTGTCCTTGACCCTTCAGAGCACCAGGCAGGTAATGGCTTCTGATAAGTTGGAAATGGCTGCCGGAGATTGAAGCGAGTAGTTTGTAGAAGCCTTATTGGGGTGTTCCCACCCCACTGAATTGAAGTCAGCTCGATGGGATGGGATATCCGTCTCATTACCTGGGTCTCTGGCCTTGCAGGAACGGAGGCAGAGGGCAACACAAACATGTTTAAGAGCTGACCCGCTATTGAAGGTGTCAGAGATGGAGAAGCTGGAAGAAAGCGGCTCATATCACTGAAACACCCTTTTGTCTCCATTAGCGCTTGTTCTCAGTTAAGTCCCTCCTCCCACTTATACGTTATATTAAAATTAATTGCAGTGTCTTTATGGTTTTTTAATAAGATTAAGAGAAACATATAAATTATAGTGGTGAGCATGCATCAACAGAATAAAGCAGTTTTTGAGAAAAGATTTCGAACAGCCAATTATTAATATCAATTAGACCCGACGAAAAGATTTGTATTCTTGACAAGCTAATTTAAGACACCTATCAAGTTTGAGGTACCTGATATAAAACGTCCCTAAGCCAAAATTGATAAATGTACACTCATAAATTGAATATACAAAGATAGTAGCTTCTCAAGAAGCATCTAAGAAATTACTACAGGAAATCTGATATCTGATGGTGAGTGCACTTCAAAGGCTTTTATGTTGGCATATGAATGTAGCCGGTGAGATTCATCATGTCTCAGGCAGATGAGGTTTTGATTTTTAATAAACCTTATTAAGTCTATTTTGAAAACCCATGGGTGATTTCATAATCAGCCTCTCAAATATCACACATTTCCTGAGATCACTGTTGCCAAGATCTCAGTCAGATCCATGACTAATTGTTTTTCACCAGGCTAAATTCCTGAGGGACTATGTTGCCCATACAGAATTTCACAGAAAATGCTAAGGATGAACCAAAATTGCTTTGAGTTTGACTCCCATTGGACCAAGACATTGCAGTATTGTTCATAATAACGATAGAAACCATTCTGTTATGCAATCATGAAAACTCTTTCCTACAAAACATAATCACTTTTTCCTCTTGCTATGCTACATTGCCTAGGGTGTGTGGATCAAACTGAAGCGTTATGATATAGAAGTGAGCTCTAAAGCACTACAGTACAAGTTGTCTGTTGTCTTGTTTGTCAGATGTGTGGTGATGTACTGTTTCTGAAAGTCCAGATGAGAAGGTGTAAATCTTTTGCCGTAACAGTTTGAGGCTGATTGAATTTTCACCCTGTGGACACTGGCCCACTGTGTCTTGGATAATGAATGCCTATTGATTTTCGTGTTCTGTGATATACAGACATCTACTTTATAAGATGTAATTGTCCTTCTTTGGTGAAGACTTTAACTAAATCACCATAATCACAACCTTTATGATTTTTTCCCCCTGCAGCTTCAGTATATTATAGTCTTTCTGTGTTCATTATATATATTTTTTGCACCCCATTTAACATGCTCTCAAAGAAATATCTTGTTCCTTTGCATGTTAACTAGTCTCTCACTTTTAGAATTTGCTTATAGTTTGTGTTTTTTGTACACCATCTGTAATGGTGTGTGCACACCAAAAGCGAAACAAATATTCGCATTGTGTTACTCTCTCTAGATTACTTGTGGGATGTTTTTTGCATTATTTGTGCAAATTAAAACATACTGTAATAATACTCTCCTACATTTTCTGATACAACCAGATGTGTCAAACGAATGTGTCAAGAAGCTCTTCGCTGATTGGCTTGCGCGACATGTCAAGCGAATTTCCCACTCAAGTCGAATTTTTTCAATTTGTGTGGAAGATGCGATTGAGAGGAATATTGTGCGTTTGCGGCAATTGCGTCACCCAGTTCTCGTCATTTGCATCGCCTGGCACGAATCCATGTCTGTATGACTTTGCATCTAATCTTCTTGCGCAAATAATTAAATTACATTTTGGTGTGCACATACCATTATGGTGTGTGCACACCAAACGCGAAGTGAATATTTGCATTGCGTTACTTGCTCTAGTTTATTCACAGATATTTTTGCGTTGCTTGTGTGAATAAAAACAATTAAAAAAACATTTTCTGACATAACCGGACGTGTCAATAAGGTCTTTCCGCTTACGTTGAAAATTGTCAGCTTGCACGGAAGATGTGATTGAGGTGAATATTGCATGTTTGTGGCAAACGTGTTGCAAAATTAAATATATGCAAATAATTAAATTTGCTTTTGGTGTGCACATACCATTATTGTGTGTGCACACCAAACGCGAAACAAATATTTGCATTGCGTTACTCGCTCTAGTTTATTTACAGATATTTTTTGTGTCACTTGTGTGAATAAAAACAATAAAAAACATTTTCTAACATAACCGGACGTGTCAATAAGGTCTTTCCACTTACGTTGAAAATTTTCAGCTTGCACGGAAAATGTGATTGAGGCGAATATCGCATGTTTGCAGCAAATGTGTTGCAAAATTTGCATCATTCCTGTCACCTGCTGCGAATTTGCTTCAATTCGTGTCTTTGCATTGACTTTGTATGTTATTGACTTTCTACTCACGCAAATAATTATATTTTGGTTTGCACACCCCATTAGTCTGTGAACAAATTACTGATACATTAAATATATGTGTATGTATAGCAGTGGCTAGTATGTTATACAGGTATCAGATGATGTAATAAAATAAAACGAAAAACACAAAATAATCATGACCTTCTCATGAAAAGTCTTTCACAAGAACTAAAACCAATGTAAACCAGTGTAACCTAGAATGTTAGATAAACATTATGAGCATTGTTCGACCTCACAGATGTCACCTGCATCATTGAGTTGACAGCCATATATGAGACTTTTGCTCATTTGACATCCCTCAGAAAGGAAAGTGACAGTTATGGTAGTGTACACTGAAGGGCTTCAGGTTCTTCCCAAACCTCAGCGCTGTAATGAGGTTCCATATGGTTTAGAATTAATTGAATGTACTGTGGCTGACAGCCCAGGTCTGGAGGGTAATTCTGCAGCAGGGACACTGGTTCCGCCTCAATTGAGACCTGGCAGATTGGAGTCCTCTGAGAATTTGACCCTCAACCCTCAATCCAAAAGTATGTCATAATTTGGACATCACTGCCCAGCAGTACTTTTTTCTCCTTTTTGCTTTGTTTAAAGATTTCAGAGCGTTTCTCCTTGTCAGAAGCATAATTCAACCTTGTAATGTTGTTTGGGGATGGAGGTGAGTGCTGTCCTTCAGTATAAAGTTTCTGGTAATTGTTTGGGATCAGAATAGGATATAAAATGTAAATCGTGTATTTCATATAATCATGGCTGTTAGTTGATTGAAATATTTAATTACATTTAATCTCATGCTTTTTTGTGCGTGTGAGTGTAATTACTGGATTCAGCAATTAGGGTGGTTGAGACTCATAGTGTAATGTGTACGTATATATTAACACGTTTTTATATATTAACAAATACATTTAAGTGTCTGCCAAATATATAAATGCGGTTTAAATTTAAATGCAATTTAAAATAAAATGCTGATTCTATTTTTCTTGTCTGCATTGAAACACAGTAATTGCAAATACTGAACTTGCGAATCTACAATAATTAACGTAAAAAATCTTTCACACTTTAATCTTACATGTTTTTTCCACTCCAGTGAGTTGATTAACTTTTTTTTTTTTTTCATGTGCTTTGCTGATTGTTCATCTTCAATGATAATTAAGTGATTATTTTTTGGAATACCACATATAAATAATTTCTACTACCTGACAGATATGGCTGAAATGGTTGTCATGAGAAATAACACACTGTGACAGCCCAAGGCCATGTTTTGTTTTCCTGTCAGTCACTGTGCCTGTTAGTGTTTGCTGACATCCGATTGGCTGACATGTTTTTGGAAGGCGGGGTCTTGTGGTTGAAGTTAGCAGAATGAAACAATGTCAGATACATTAACAACATTTACAAAACAATTAAGACGATTAAACAAATTTAGTTGACTGCATATTCAGTTCATGCTGTGACCTGAGGTTTAGACAGTGTACCAAAGCTTATCTCTTTGAATAGAAGTTTTATTTTTGTAAAATAACGGAATGGCTCCAGGTTTTTACAAAGAATGGCTATTAAAAAGTTAAACAGATGAACAGGCTTTGTGTGAAAACTGGTATCCTCCTATTTTCGAGAGTTGGTAAAGCTGATCTTATTGGATTATTTCTCTTAAATGTGAAGGTGTATGCTTTGTCCCCAGGCTGACGCCAGAGTTAAAAGCAAACAGGACGTCAGGCGCGCAGACAAACCGGAGGCAAGTGCTGCATTTTAAACAGCCTGGCAGCCTCCTCACCTGCTGATCTTCAAAGAGTTTGATGATGAATGAGTCCTGCGAACAAAATATTCAAGGTGTGAGTGTAGCGTACCGATCTATACCACGGCTGTTTGAGAGGGACATGATATTTACCATTTGACTTTGATCTGCATAATTGCAGATGGTTTGTGTTTCTGTGGCACATTTGAAAATAGAGTGCTTCTTTTGAAACGCAGTTTCAGAAGAACTCTAGAGAAAATGGGTTTACCTCAGGCAGGTAGAATTCCTGTGAAATGCTATTGCTGCGTTCCATTCAAAGTCGGATGTGGATATTCTCCAACTTCCCATGACAAAGGCGTATGGTTCTTGGAAGGTTACGTGTAAGGAAACACAATTGATTCACTACTGTTACCATTGCAGGAGTGTGACTGTCTAGGAATAAATCGCGTAGCTACCAAATTATGAAGGATAAACAATGTTATGCATTACTAACATCTGTTCTGAAGTATAAATATCAACAGGGGTAGTGTTTTACACACCTGTCTCTGCAAATGTTTACTATACAGTTTTATTTTTACGGATGCACCGATATTAAACTTGTGATGTGACGGTGTGTGATAGATCTATTCTTCAGTATTTTGACATACATCCGAGTGGAACTGATTATCAAAATGAAAAAGAAAAAGAAAAAAAAAAAGGGTGGGGAGTCTTAGTTCTATCCATCGGTTGTTGATTTGATAGAGACTAATCTTAAAGAGATGGTTCAACCAAAAATGAAAATTTCCCCATGATTCACTTACCCTCAAGCCTTCAGGTGTGACTTTATTTTTTCAGAAGAATACAATCAGCTTTATAATGGCAGTGAATTGGGTCGAGACCAACAAAGTGCGTCCATCCATTAGGGATGAACCGAATGTTCGGGAACTGAAATTAATCGGCTGAAAATAGCAAAAAAAAAAAGAAGCTAAGTGAAAAGGCAGAATAAATTGTACCAGACAATGATATTTTCAAATGGAAACCAGGGTAAAGTGAGAGGTGCACACTCTTCATAATGCAGCAAACATGTCGGCAGTGTGGAAGCATTTAAAACTATCTGAGAAAGGCGCAAAAATCATTACACGTAACTAGGGCTGCAGCTATCGACTGTTTTTCAATTAATCTATTTATTATTTTCTTATCAGTTGATGAATTCTTTAGTTAAACTATCAATAAATAATAACAGTAACTTCTGCTATTAATCTTTTAATATTTTATTCAAATGTTTTCTCATAATTAATACATTACAAAAATAAATAATAACAAGAAAGAAAGAAAGAAAATAACAAGAAAGAAAAATAATAACAAGAAAGAAAGAAAGAAAGAAAAAAGAAAAAAGAAAGCAAGAAAGAAATAATAACGAAAGAAAGAAAAAGAGAAAGAAAGAAAATAACAAGAAAGAAAAATAATAACGAAAGAAAGAAAAAGAGAAAGAAAGAGAAAAAGAAAGAAAGAAAATTACAGGGCAGTGATACAATACAGTCAATAGAAATGCACTTTATGGCTGCATTCACAGTTACTGTTTGGGACTGACAGCAGTTGCTTACAGGTGAGAGACTTGAAATGTTTTATTTATTCAGCAGATTAAAACATCTGCTTGAATACAAATCTGTATGAATGAACAGCTGGAGTCACAACCGCATTCAGGACACTAGCGACAGAATCAAAAATGGCGTCATAACACCGGGACGTTTTATCACAGTTGACAGCCCGTTTTTAAATAAATGAGCCCAGTCGAGGCTTGTCCTATCCATCACACAGTTAAACAACTAACAAAGACTTTAAAAGCTTTGTAAGGGAGTGCAGAGAGCACGTTTGGTGCGATCGCGCCCACGGCACTGACGGCAGCTCCAGTGGATCTGAAGATGAACGCGAATCATTTCTCCTTCTCCGTCTCTGTGGGTGAATTAAACCCATCATGATTATATAGGACAACTCGATGTCCCGTGCTGTTCCGTTCATTCAGTGCAGCTTTGAATGTGTGAATCAGTGTTAATTTTGACAGCAAATTTTGATTTAGTTTGTCATAGTCTTTTGACTAAAATGCCATTTAGTATTAGTCATATTTTAGTCATCTGAATTGTTTTTTAGTTTTAGTCTAGTTTTAGTTGACTAAATCTACAGTAAATTTAGTTGGCTAAAATCTAATGGGTTTAGTTACAGTACATTTATTAAGCATTTCTCTAAAATTTCCAAACTCATTATAGGCCTATTGGTTTGATATTAAGGTTTTATCATGATAGACTGTGATTTAACTGCAGTGACGCACAACATGCCTTTGTTAAAATTGAATAAAACCACTTCTCATAAAGAACAAGAACATGGTCTTCTTTTGAATGAAATACCAATGGTTATATAGGCTAATTATGCATTCTTTATAACAACTTGTTTACCATATTCTTCATTCTTTCAAGCAGACATATTTATTTCTATAAATAAATTTAGATTAAGCTTTAGGGCTACTTAGGACTGATTCAGTCAAGAGCAGTGAGTGATTTTCTGTCTTTCTTTTGTTGCTTGATTGACATCAATGACTCGAACAATAGTGACTAAATTAGGCTTCTGTCCCTTTAAAACCGAATGCACAGATGCAATGGATGCAATGTACTGATACATGTTCTCCCAACTGTTTAGGTTCACTTAAGAAGTAATCAGCTGTGTTTACGTGAATACTCGTCAAAACGGACATTTCGACAATATCATTTTGTGTCTATTTCTCTGTTCATGTGACGTGAAAGAGTACTCGCGCTGTGAGACGCGCTTTCTGTGTGTGTATGCTTCAGTGTATGCGCTCAGAAAACCGGACTGAATTGAGTTCTCTCTTGCATCGTCATCATATTTATCCATATTCCTGCTCTTCTCTTACTCCCACATATTGACATTTTTGAACGTTTTATGTGCCTTGCAGAAAGTGTATTTTAGCTTACAGTATGTCCCGCCCGTTCATATGTTAGCATCTAACCTCCTATGCAGCAGATTCGTTCTGAATGAATCTCTTCCCAAATCGTCCCTTCCTAACATTTTCGTCTCATTTTATTCGTTGACGTAAATGTCAATAGATTTACGTCATAATTTTTGTCATTCAAAAAGAGTTTTCGTTCGTCATCGTCTCGCTGTAGTCAGTGAAAGAAAAAATGTTGTTGACGAAATTATTCGTCAACGAAATTAACACTGTTGTGAATCCTGACAATGTAAAGGCATTAGTTCGGCTGTATGAGGTTCTGACGGTCGTATAAAAATAAAATGCTCTATGAATGCAACTCTATGAAGTGATGTTGCCATACTAGCCTTTACCTTCAGCTCTAGAGCCTTGTTTTGTGTTAAACATGGCAGAAAATAGTCTTAAGTAGGGATAACTGCAGAGGTTGTTGCTGGTTACTGAATGAGGATTGAAATCGTGAAATGGCCTTTAAATAATGGCCCAATTAGTAAATAAACTACAGAATGTTATTTTTCTAATGCACGTACAAATTGCATGTTTTCTGACAGCGCTGCACAAGCGTGCGGCGCTATCTGCTTGTAAGCCAGGGTTCAAAATTCAAAGTGTTAGGAAAATCTGCATTGAAACACTGTTACTCGTCAGTTGCTCAGTAACATTTTTATGAATTTTTACAAGGCATAGATGTGACAGTGTGATACATGCAACAAACATCTTCCCAAATTCGTAATGAGAATCATTTATAAATCTGTTTTTTTTTTATTTCTGCCAAAATAAAAGCTGATAAAAATCAAGAACTCCATCAACATTCATAAATGTTAGTATTGTAGTTTTACTGTTCTTGTAAAATAAAAATAAAAAATAAGACCATAATAATGATAATAATTATTACAACAGCTCTGTTAATACATTTATGATATTCACACGTTCAAATTGGTATCTGTAATATTTTCTAATGTTTTAAAAGAAGTCTCTACCGCTCAGCAAGGTTGCATTTATTTGTACAGTAAAAATACAAAAACAGTAATATTGTGAAATATTACAATTTTGAATAACTGTTTTGTATGTGAATATATAGTAAAATGTAATTGATTGCTGTGATCAAAGCTGAATTTTCAGCATCATTACTTCAGTCTTCAGTGTCACAGGACCTTTCAGAAATCATTCTGATTTGCTGCGCGAAGTGTTCACTTTTTCTTCTTTTTTGTCTTTAGCCAATCACATCATGCCTGATTCAAGAAGGGGGTCTGAAAAACTGCCAAAAAATATTTTTATTTTACTAACTTAATTCATTTTAAGTTAAATTGTGCTTTGTTGGTATAATGTCTTCTAGAATGTTAAAAAATGTTCATTGTTAATTATTTTTAAATTGTTGTTTTGTAATTGATTTTTCTTTGAAAACCTAGACAAAACAATGAAAAGCACATTTTGGCTATTAAATTTATACAATGGTTAAAAAATTAGCAAAATACATGCGAAAAAAAACAAAAAAAAAAACGTGAAAAACCATGTTTGCTATTCGGCCTTTGACTTTTGGCCCAGTGTTTCATTTTGTTTGGTTTCAGCTTCAGCCAAGAATTTTCATTTTGGTGCATCCCTACCATCCATCATAAAATGCTCCACACAGCTCTGGGGGGTTAATAAAGGCCTTCTGAAGAAAAGAGATGTGTTTGAGTAAGAGAAAAATCCCATAATCCAATAAATAAGTAAGTGTTACTGTAGATGATGGCAAAGATAATCTAAATCTAAACACAGGGGAAATGTTGTGGATGTCCGGATGAGGTTTTGAGTTGGCAGTCAGATGAGAAGTAGGAAATTCTGACTACCAGAGTTGAAGAGGTAAGAAATAATTCTCGACAGGCGGATGAATTATTAGAAAATAATGCACACCCAAGCATCACCACCCCTCTTATACTACGGTTACCACACAAGTAGACATTGTATGTCTTGCATTTCAATACATTTGTCAGGATTTTGTCGCGCGTAGGATTCATTTCGCTCCATCCTTTTATTATTTATTTGCTTGTCATTGTGGGTTTTGGACCTTTCAAAAAAACTGAAATCATTTAGCCTGGAACTACTTCAACTGTGCATGTGCTTGAAAATAATCACAAACCTTAGAACGTTTGTCAACCGATCAGATTCAAGCATTCAACAGTATGATCTGGTTTATACTACTCCATTTTCCTACTAGAAAACGCTCATCAGAGCACAGAGATAAGAGCTCTGTCAGCTCTGTGGTAATTCAATATGATTATAGCTTCTGTTTTCACAAACAGCACAGACAAGTACATAAACAGCCTGTGGTATATGTTTTTTTAGAACAACATGGATCCAGATTGCTTATTGAAGAGCCGCATTGTGACATTACATTTGTGCCAAATAGCTCTGGAGAAATTTCGACTAATGCGGCACTCGCGCAGACACACAGACTCCCGAAAGCAGAAGAGCAACATCAGCTCAGTCTAGCATATCGTTTATATTTTAACAGCCAGCATATATAACATCAGCAGACTGCAGTGAAGCGCTTGACTAGGCACTGTATTGTGAGTCACTTGGAGAGGCTGTTAGCTGTTGCTCGCTATATTGACTTTTGAGATCTATTCTCTTGCTGAATGCAGCGCAATCTCCTGCACAAATGTAATATTGATAAAGGCCGTGGCCTTCCTCTCATCCTGCCAACCCTGAGATCGGAATCCAAAACTCGTGAATAGATCTGAATGGAAATTTGTGCCAAGGGAAAGAGAAAGAAATGTGTTTATGGACGGGTAGAAGTGATGTAGCAAACAGAAATGGAGCAGGTTTATGTGTGCGTGTGGGCTGGATGTCTTGATTTCATAGCCTGCTGACTTTATTAGAACATGCATTTAGCCTCAAAGATGGCAGTCGCTCATGACCCTTGAGTGGGAGTGTTAATTGTATGTTAGCGCTTCTATGCTAATGTTAATTGGAGCAGATCAATAAAATGCTCACAGGGCAGCCATGGGCTTTGCACACAGGTCACCGGTCTCAGAAAGTAGGCTGCAGAATAGTGAAAATCCTGTTTTAGGTGGATTTGCTATCTGAATTTTGAGTTTGAGATATTTTAATGTTTCAGTGTGTACTTTCAGTGTGTATTTTCAGTGCACTGTATAAGCAGTGTTGAGGAAAGTTACTTTTGAAAGTAATGCATTACAATATTGTGTTACTCCCTAAAAAAGTAACTAATTGTGATACTTTTTATGGAAAGTAATACATTGTTACTTCTGCTTTACTTTTTCTCATCTGGGCTGGGCTTGCTTGATTGTTTTTTGTTTTTTTTTGCTCTGCCTCAAATCTAATTCTAAACTCTAATTCTTCGGGCTGTAATTCTAACAGCGCTTGTTAAAACAGACTTCATATTCACATAAATGCCTCTTTGTTCAAAATAAAATTGAAGACAAGAATTATAAACTTGATGTAATGCTTTCTGAATGAGTGTAAGCAATTACAGGGTAACCCATATTGTTCCATTCTGTTGTGGTGTTTGTGTGTGTGCTTGCATGCCATTTCAAATTAAAACACAAAGCCTGCGCATTTTCAATTTCCTCATTACCGTAATGAGCAAATAACACAAATATCTATGTTGTTTGCTTGAGTTTTTCATCTCTGCGTCTCAAGTAATGAATTCATCACTTTCAATGCCCCGCATAAACTATTACTTTTAACTTCTGAACCATGACAGAGAGGCTACCATTTAGACTAATAGAAAGAAGACTTTGATGTGGTTTGGCAGAAGTGACAGGCGGAGTAAAAACTGAGAAAATGTCCTCTGAGAAAAGAGAGCTGGCATCTGCATGCAGAAAACAGACATAAAAGGATTGCAGGAAGGTGAATTGTTGTAGTAGTCTTGGTTTGTGGAGGTCTAATAATGCCAAAACAAGCCTGCAGCATTATCTTGTGGGACTTGGATATATTTCAAATGCTTCAGATTGTTCAGATACACACTGAGGGTTAACTGTAAATGTAGTTTGTTTGTTTGTTGTCCTTTCCATACAAAGTTTCCATACAATGTTATATAAACTGAGGTTTATTCTATTGATTTGCTAAATTTAGCAAAAGAACAAATCTGACAAAATGAACAATTTTTTTTTTTTTTAAGATTTCAGATTTCTGTGGAAGCCTGTTGTCGCCATGGAATGAAAAACATAAAAAAGGGTAATTGTAATGTTTTATCTCACAATCAAATTTTTTCTTGCAATTCTCACAATTAAATTCAGATTTGAATTGAAACTGAGATGTAAATTTAAAATTCTGAATAAATACATTTCAGAATGGCAAGATATACGATTTCTTTTTGCAAGATGTCTAATTCTGACTTTTCACTCTGAGTTCTGATTTTATATCTCACAATTTTGTTTCCACCACAGAATAAAAAATAAAAATTTATTTCACAATTCTAATTTATTTCTTGCGGTTGCTACTTTATTTCTCACAATTCTGAGTTCAGAATATAAAGTCAGAATTACCCTGCCATTGCAATGACCTTTTCAATTTTTTATTCCGTGCTTGAAACAAGCTTCCATATAACGAACGGAGACATGAATCTTTTAAACATTTTTGGATTGCTTTCTAATTCATCATCCATTTTTTTTGTATTTTGTGATGAAAAGTACTGCATTAAAAAACAAACAAAACAAAATAGAAGTATTTTTTACTTTAAATCATCCCATTGTATATCGCAAAACCAGTCTTTACAGCAAAGTGAGTGAAGAGCTTAAATTGTATGTATTGTACACAATCAAGAGTTGTTCACTTAAGGGGCTGTTTCATAAAAGATACTAAGAAAAGCGAGGATTAAAGTCCATAACAAATCAATTGGGGCTAAAGCGGTTTCATAAAGGACAATTTAAGTTCATACAATCTCACTAATTCGATCCAGGTTCAATGAGATAATTTGATGTGCACGCTTATTCTTAAGCAGCCCTTAATGTCGATCATGGATCAGATCTATGATCGAATATATATGTGCTGTTTAATGCATCTGAGACGACGTGTTTTCCTCAGTGCATAACTGACACTTCACAGGTATATTTTTCATCTGTAAATGTTAGAAAGTCATGCAAATATATCCATTTTGCTGTCAGAAGTGGGCGAGGCTTACGCATGCGCGCTACACAGACAGAGCAGAATAGAATAAAAGCTCAATAATTCAGAATAAAATATACATTCTGCTAAAATATTTGGTGTTGGACATTAAATGTGACGCATAGAATTTTAATCCTACATATAAGTGTATTTTTATGATAGCAGTAACTGTAAATCAGCCATAATACAGTCATACTAGCTCAAATTAGTTCAATGTGTGTTCCTCTTATCAGTTAAAATGTAGTCTGATTTCTATTATTTATTTTTAATTCAGTGATTTTAACTTTTCAAGCTATGGTAATTTTGCTTTTGGAAACCAAATCAAGTGGAAATAAGTCAGAATTACTGAAATAAGCCTGGCTTATTTGGTAAACTAGTTTTATGAAACAGCCCCCAGGTTTTTCAGCAGTGTTTTGGTTAGTTTGGTTTTTCACTATATTTCCTTCTGTAGTTCTCTTCCACTTCCCTTGTCCTTTTCAAATGAACCCAGGAGCCTAATGTAGAACAGCAGTATTGAAAGAGCTCAAGGAAGTGTACTGTCTACTTCACAATAACACCTCGCTGTACTTTATCTACTCTGAATCACAGGAAGGATTACTGTCCAGATGAACCTGACCACTCCATGATCACGTCTGCGGCACTACATGATGTGTCTTTCCAAGCGTGTGATTTTTCTCTTTACTCTGGTACCCGCCTTCAGAGCTGCCATTTGCTCCCACTCACCCACAACCAATTAATATTTCACAGTCTCGACAGCCCAGGCACAAATTCAAATGGCCTTGAGAAGCGAGCTACTTCTATCCCACTTCACTCCACTTTACAGTCTATACCAATTAAGTTCAAGTTCTTTTTTTTTTTTAGATTTTGATATGCTTTCTTTCTTCCAACCCACTGTCCCAGAAGTGTTCATTAACAAACTGGGAGAACATATTCTGAATAGAAATGGTGTCATCCATTTGGTATCAGACAATACCGTAGCAAGTGGCACAGCGCTCCCATCGCCCCTACACTTGGCGGAATCCTTCATGCCTCTCTCCGTCAGCAATCAGAAGATTGCTGGCACTCTAGGTAATGTTATTGTGCCGCTAGATGGTAGGTGACATCTACACATATGGACTAGTCATCATCTTTTGAGAGTTCACTCATGGGCTAATTTTCACTTTATAAGTTTCTTCCTGGGGAATTTTCAGTATTCGTTCAATTGAATTTCTCAAATTTTGTGACGCATATGTGTGAGTGGTTGTTTTATGGAGCTCTGTGAGGAGGCGGGTGAAATATAGAGACTTCTTGTTCTTTACACTCATTCAGTGCATCAAATGCTTTTTCATCATACTTCCTTGCCAGATGCCTCTTTATCTGCAGTGATTGTGAAAGTGATTGATTTATTAAAGGACTTTTATTTTCAATCTCTGTGTTTGACCAAATACCATATAAAATATACATTAGTATATTTATATACATTATATATAAATACAGGAGGTTAGATGCTAATATACATTAGAGAAAGCCAGTTTATTTATTTATTTATTTATTTTTTTTATAGTTTAGAGGAAGATGGTTATATATATATATTTATTTATTTTTGGTTAGAGGTGGAGTATACAATTTCAGTGTCACCAAACAAAGTATTAGTATTTCTTCTTCTTTTTCTTTTTTTTTTTTTTTTAATTTTGTGCTTTAGTCATTCTAATTCATTTTTTAATATCTTTATTTTTCTCTATTTTTATTTCAGTTTTCATGTAAGTAATTCTAGTTCTTCAGCTTTTTTGTTTTTCATTTAGTATTTATATTTTATTTTATATTTGAAAAGAAATAAAACATGAACAGTCCCTCTTTCTGCCATTGGTCATCTAGATTGCTCTGCCCCAAACACACGACTATGGTTGAGCCAGTGTTGCTGGGGCTGGTCAGTAATGTATTGAAAATGCAACAATGACATTTGTTCACTTTTTTTGGTGAGAAAGCAATATATGAATAGCACATTTAGATTTGAATAGGATAAAGCACGTCAACAGAAAAAAGTTACACAGGAAATTCAGAAGTTTCAATTTAAACTATTCTGGGGCCAAAATATAGAACTATTTCTACCATAGAACATTAAGAATAAGCAACATACAGGTTTCATTTAAATGCCTTTTAATTAGAATGACTTTAAATGAATGTACATTTACATTTATCCAAATGAAGCAACTTATAATACAAACAAGGAACATAACTAGCAATTCATCATAAACGGTTTATTAGAAAGGGTTTATTAGAAACTTTCATTAGGAAAAAATGTTTTCCTGCAATTGTTGTAGTTAGGCCTATATTGTATTTGGATCATTTGTTGTTGGTTTAATGTGTGCTTAGAGCGAACCTTGGCTTTACATTGGTTTTATTTTCTGTTTCTTGCGTTTTATGTTATGATTACTCTGAACTCAGTAGAGGTTCAAGTACAGGTTCTGCACTTATATAACGTGGATGTTTTTCCTTCCCTCCTTCCTTATTTTTTTATACTTTAATGAGAGAAACAATTGAAATTGTTGAAATTGAACTGTGATTGGAGACTTGTTTGTGTTATAATGGCAATTATCACTTCAATTTGATGAGAAAAGGGTGCCTTGGCTTTTAACATGTTAAAATATTCCTATAGCTTATGTGAAATGAAATTGGTTTGCAAAGTGACAAATCTACCACCTCTATAAGTGTAGCATTATCAGCAGGCCACAAGCATGGCGCAAATATTTGCAGAGGCTAAACAATAATACATACGGTCTTTAAAGAAAATGAAATGAAATGTTCAGAGAGACTACATAATTATTTAGAGTGCAGTATATATGAAAAAGAAGATGCCGGCCACAATGCCATGCATCTTTTGATTGAAAAAGCCTGCAAATTTCGAGAGGATTTTCCTTTTCCAAGAACTGCCTGAAAATCTCGGACTTCTTCCAGAAAGCTTTTAATTCATATAGACCTTGAACTTGGGCAGTTCAATGGATCAGAAAGACTATAGCAATCAATATCTGTACTTATGATTTCATGCTTTTCTGAGAAAATTGCTGAAGGAGTTTTTATAGAAGTTCTGAAATTATCGCTCCTTTTCTCAGAGTTGCTCTGTATTTTGTCATGCCATCCTGCTTTTTTCCCCTGGTAGGAGCACGCAGAACTCATCTGGCAGAGTGACAACTTTTGAAACTTCTATTTAAAAAAATCTCTCTGTGCGGTCACTAAAAATGAGTCACCTCATTTTATTTTGATTCAAGTGGTTAAAGAAATAAAAACCTGGCATCGAGTTTTTGATTAAAATACAATATTCTTCTACTCATAGCATCCTAACTCTCATGTCATTTCAAAAAGGACTTTTTCTCTGTAAAACACAAAAGAAGATATTTTGAAAACTGTGTTGTGTAAGTCAGTGTGTGTGTGTGTGTGTCTCTCCATATAATGCATGTCAGTGGAGTTCAGTGTTCCAAAAGTGTTTCACAGAAGAATTAAAATAATACAGGTTTGGAAAAGCATGAGGGTGAGTAAATATGACAACATTTTAATTTCTAGGTGAAGTATCCCTTAAAGCACAAGATGCTCTCTGGAAAATTCTCGAATCATGTTGGATAACATGGATCATCAGGTTGCTCACAAATGTATAAGTAAAGCCAAAATGATATTCAAAAGCGCACACTCTCAGAAATAAAGGTACAAAAGCTGTCACTGGGGCGGTACCTTTTCAAAAGGTACATGTTTGTACCTAAAGGGTCCATTTTGGTACCTTAAAGGTACATATTAGTACTTAAAGTGTACATATTTGAACCTAATAGGTACAAAAGTGTACCTTTTTAAAAGGCACCGCCCCAGTGACAGCTTTTGTACTTTTATTTCTGAGAGTGCAGGATTACAGTGCAAAGCCTAAATGTAACCTGTAACTTCTGGCAGCTTTCCATTTGTCTGGTTTATCAGACTGTTAATTAGTACACTCATAATTAATTTTCTGGCCGGTAATGAATGTGATACCAGTGCCCAGGCTTTTTTAAAAATTTTTTTATATTTATTTATTTTGTTGTTATTCTGCCAAAAAGTGACATTGTCTTGTTTTTAATTATCCAAGGGCGTCATTGCGTATTTAAGCAAATTGCTTGCAAATGGAACAGAAAATTGAATCCGTATATCTGAGAAAAATCTTAATATACTGTATCATATGATACTAGTGGAGCAATACCAAATAATTTCATGAATATTTTAAGCTTATTCCTAAACTTGTATACATGTACCAACTGTTTGGTAATGAGTAGCACTTAGTTTTAGTTTTATATAAGTTTTATTTGTGTAGCAGCACCATATGCATCAAACTCTAATGGTGAAGTGCTTACTTTGTACAGTGAATGTTTTTTATTGGAAATCTAGGAAATAAACAGGGGCATAATTAGACCTGATTTTTTTCATGAAAAGCACTAAATGTTTTATTGGTACAGAGGATTAGCATTATGTCATTTGCTCACCAATGGATCCTTTGCGGTGAATGGGTGCCGTCAGATTGAGAGTTCCATTCAGTCTATCAGTTAAAGGTGCACTAAGTGATTTTTGCCAAACGATGTTAATATTTGAAAGCACCAAAACAAACACGCCCATACCTCAGCAGGACCTCGTCCCTATTTTGAAATCTCCGCCCCACACGTACGTACGCAACCATGGCAACGACGGTCGCGGAAACAAGTGAAGATGACACACTAGCATATTCAAAGAAAAGCCAACACAGATAACGAAGCAAAATCAACGTTACTCACCTATCAAGAAGAAACAATGCAACCTCGGCATCCGCTTCCAGGCCTTCCCGCTCCTTGAGTTCTTTCCACCGCTGGAAAGCTGCTCTGATATTAACGCGGGTCTTACCTCTTGCCTTATCGTAACCCTTCTTTTTAATGTTTTGTTTCTCTGATATTTTCCTCTTTTTTTTTTTTTTAATCTGCCATCTCTCTAGTCGATCTGCTGATCCGTCCTGTGCACTCAAAATGAGCGCTCTCTTCTTTCCATCATTGCAAGACATGCCCCCTTACTGCTGATTGGCTACAAGTGTGTTTTGGGACTCGTTCCGACGCTGTGGTCAAAAGCGTTTTTCGAAAGTCACGTAGTGCACTGTTAATGTCTTGTGAAATGAAAACCTGTGTCTGTAAGAAACAAATCCATCATTAATGACTCTCATTCTGACGGCACCCATTCACTTCAGAAGATCCATTGGTGACTGTCTTGTTGTATGGCCTGGGGGTGAGTAAAATTTTTCTTTTTGAGTGAACTTTTCCTTTTCCTTTTATATTTGTTTTTGGAGCTAAAACACATTTTAGGGTGCAAAACCTGCCGCTACTCACCTGCCATGTCATTTTCCACACCGTGTCCGGTTAAACCCTGCCCAAGTTTTCCTCAGAAGGCCACCGTGGTGCTGGGGGTAACCGTATTTCATTCAGCTCCCTGACAGAAAATCTGGGCCATGTGCACAGCCTTGATGTTGCACAACAAAACCCATTATGTGCGTTTCTGAAAATTGCGCATACATACTTGTGGGAAAATGAACGATGTTCTAAAAGAGGCTATAAAAATTACGCCAGACACTCAAGCCTATTACACCGGTCAGAGTGTGTAGGAGGAGACAATGAATGTTTCAATCTGCGTTGCAGGAAAATATCAATTTAATGAAGGTCATTTTAAAGCTGGTGCCAGTGCGAGGAGCTTTGATAAATGGAGCGGCAGAGAATTTTTTGCCGTGTCAGGGAAGAGGAACACGGCAGCCATAAGTCTGTATTACACTTTGCACATTCACCTGAGAGAGAGACAGCAACAAATCACTCGTGCATTCTGAAAAAGAGCTAGGAAATATAACACCATTTAGCAAGTTAGACAGTGGAACATGGGCGAGATGGGTGGGCAGAGGACACAAATCAACTGAGGCGGCTGCTCATCCTTAGTGATTTGCTGAGGAATTGTATTGCTATGGTGGCTGAGAGCTTTGATGAACTGGATCTTATAGCCCAGAGTAAGAAAAGCGATCATGTAACAAATGTAGTGCCAGTAGATGTCCCCAGCACACTGAGAAAATGCACAATGTAGATGTACTAGCTTCAAACTAAATATATCAAGGTTCTTTTTTTGTTTTCACTTCCATATTCAAGCAGCGCAGTCTATCACTGAGGGAGATTTTTGATGACATCCCTGATCGTGTGGCACAGTGCTGTGGAGGTTGTCCTCGGGAGTGTTTTTAACTGTACTGCGGTGTTTTCACACTCATATTTTTCCATGTTTGCCAGAAATCTCTTTTGAATGCATTCATTTCCTCTTCTTTTAGAATTATTTGTGCCATTTTCATGGAAAATTAACCTGGATGTTGCCAGTTTTGAATCTTCGTGACCACCTGCATCTGCTCGCATCCACCTGATCAATATTCTGCTGGGAGACCAGGTGGGTTATTTGGGTTCTTTTGATGGCAAACAAATGAAACTTACAATACCGGATCGATGCAGGATCAGGTGATGATTGCTGTGATCTTCCCGGATTCAGTATTTTTCTGGGTCATCTATTGTGGCATCCACAGAGAATACCCTCCGTCCTGCTGAGTTCAATCATTTCTGCTTGCGGAGGTTCATGTGAGGGTAATAGAGCAAGTTATTGCTTCAGTGCAGGGTTAAAAGACAATAGAACTAATAGCAACACTCACTATATTTCATTTGGGCCTATCCAATAATCTGATTTGTATTTGGAATCCCTTTAATAGTTTTTCATTAGAACAAAATTCCATACACTCCAGCTTCTCTCCACTTTGCTGCTAATATTAACCATTGGAAAAATAATAGTTTGAGGAGCAGGGAAGAAAAGCCTGTTGATAGCTTTACCAAGGAAGCTGATGTTAAAGAGACAGTTCAACCAAAAATGAAAATTCTGTCATTATTTACTCACTCTCATGTCATTCCAAACCTGTATGACTGTCTTCTGTAGAACACAAAAGAAGATATTTTGAAAGATTTATTTATTTATTTTTCTCCAGGGATCCAGTGTTGTTCTGACCTCCAGCATTCTTCAGAATATCTTCTTTTATGTTTTACATAAAGAAAGGCATGAGTGTGAGTAAATTAATTTTCATCACTTACAGTTTCAGATGGATAAATGGATAATTTTACATTTTTATATCTAAAAAAGAGAAAGCAGCATAAAAAAAAAAACAGGTTTAAATCCTACAAGTAATTTTAAACAACACAACATTATAATGTTCAGTATGAAAAATGGTTAATTTGTAATAGTATTCATGTTGTTAACGATCCACTTTTAGTGAGAGTTGACTAGATGACTGCAAAATATAATAATTTAGGTCACGCTTTATTTTAAGGTCAAATTCTCGTTTTTAACAAACCATTAACTATGACTTTTGCCTCAAAAAAACTCCTAATTGGCTGCTTATTAATAGTTAGGAAGGTAGTTGTTAATTTTAGATATTTGGTAGGTTTAGGGATGTAGAATATGGTCATACAGAATATGTGCTTTATATTTACTAATAAACAGGCAATATGGTAAAAATAGGCATGCTAATAAGCAACTAGTTAATAGTGAGAATTGGTCACTATACTAAAGTGTTAATGTAATCTAAATGTAAAATCAGTAGGAGACTAGAAATATTTAATTACATATCTTGTTTTTGGACTAAATGTATTCAGTATGGACTGATATGATACTGATATATTGTGCATCTCTAGTAAATAACATGTCAAGATTTATGCCACAGAATTCAAATTGTGCTGGTGAGGAAGGCTTCATGTGAGGGAAATAAACACTTCAGCTTCTTGTGTAGTCATGTTTTGCAGATAAGTTGTAACTGTGTTAATTGCATTCTCTCTCATTTTGCCAGTGCAATCTTTTTAGCAATCGTGTGAGAAATGTAATAAGCAATCCATTACTTTTTTCCCCTAATAGATTATTGGATTCATACATGATTTATCTGAAGTTATAAAGCATAACTCTGTTTTCGACTGTGCTTTCTGCATTGCATTGCTCATAGTGTTGCAGTGGTTATAGTCTACAGTTTTAAATCACAATCCCTATACTAGGAGTCCACTGCGATCATCCCAGTGATGAAGGTCAGAGGACTTCTTTACCTCATTATTGTTTATCTCCCCCTGGAAGTTTCAGTCCAGAAGAATCCGTAGCATCCTCCACTACACTTAAGACCGACCGCAATGCCCCCTTCTGTGCGCTAACACTGTTGAACATACAGAGGAAAGTGGTATCATTTGTCTTCTGCTTAAAGGCAGTGGCTCCGTAGACAAGGCTGCCAGAGTTAGAGCTGATGGAAGTGCACTTCTCTAAAGTTTTGCCATATAAGTCTCTCCACAGCATGCTGCTTTTAAAATATTAATAGTAATATCCACTGGTTATTTTTTAAATTTCTGTGTCTGTCGATAAAACATTTTATTAGGGAACATCAGTGCGCCAGGCTCTCTCTGTTGGCCCAAACACACAGTGTTACTTTCGAATAAAAGGCAGAGTCTCTTAAAAAAGCAGAGCTTGGTTTCTCAAAGCATTAAGTTAGTAGCAAGTGCAATGGGCTTCAAAGGTCTGAGACCACATTCAAAAACCTGGGATTCAAAATCACATTTAAACCTGGAAATGAACAGAACTTCTGCACTATTTCTAGGCCACTGATCAAATAGCCAAATTCTGAAATGCATGTTAGATTTTCAAATACATTTTTCACTCAAATGTTTATGCTGGAGTGATATTTTATAATAAAGTGGTAGTCTAAGACTTTTTAAATACACGTTTTCACTTTACATTTTTATGCAGAAATTTACATTGGTGTGTAGAATAGACGTATTCACTAGGGGTCCTAGACTTATTTCAACTCATATTTTATTCAGAAATTATAATTTATAATGAAAAAAATATTTAATTAAAAGATGGAAAAAAAGAAGCATTCACTAGTGGTCTAACTTTTTTTTTTTTTTTTTTTTTTACTTTACATTTCTATGCAGAAATGTACTTATGCAGAGTAGAAACATTCACTGGTGGTTTTAGACTTCTTTTTACTTTTAAAATACATTTTCACTCACATTTTTATGCAGAAATGATCATTTATAATGAAAAATTTTAAATTAAATTAGAAAAAGAAGTTTTCTCGGTAACACTTTAGTATACACTGAAAAAAATAAGAAGTTAAATTTGCTTAATTTTTATTTTGCAAGTTTTTGCGAGTATTTTTTAAGTAAAATTTAAATAAGGAATTAAGTCAAATCTACTTAACTAAGTTATCTAAAATTAGTAAAGGAAATAAGTAAATTTAACGTGGCCAGGTAGAGTTTGATGAGTAATTTCTACTTAATTATTTTAAGTGGTTAAGTTACAAGCACGCATGTAAGCAAGTAGACTGCTCGTTATTCATTTTAAGGTAATATGTTGACTCAATATAGTTATTAACTGAATGAACACAGAGACCTGAATACTTGGCACATGATACACAATGACGGTGACAATCAGTGAATAGTGTTTGAGTATGAATGGGTCATTCTGAGTAAAAAATTAACTCCAGATGTCACAAAACAGCAAGTTATTTAACCTAACAACAAAAGCAACCACAAAACAGTGTAAATACATCTCGAAAACAGCAAAAAAACAACAACAAAAAAAAAACATATTAATTATTCATGCCCAAGTGCATGATGGGAACAGCGGGATCATGACGTTGATATTTATTTGTACAAGCTTTAAATTCTACAAGCTTAAATTGAGTACTGATATTGAATTTACTCTTTTATTTAAATTCTTGCTTGAACTAAATTATTTAATGTAGAAATTACATTTGTTTTTCTGTAGTATTTACTTCACCACAAAATCATTTTTATCAGTGTAGGGAACACACATTCACTATTAACTACAACTTTTTCCTCAATAAACTCCTAATTTGCTTCTTATTAATAGTTAGTAAGGTAGTTGTTAAGTTTAGGTATTGGATAGGATAGGGATGCAGAATAAAGTCATGTAGAATAAGGCATTGATAATTAATAAACTAATAAATGGCTAATATTCTAGTAATATGCATGCTAATAAGCAACTAGTTAAGAGACCCTAAAATAAAATGTTACCGTATTCTCCAGTGCTTTCAGAATTTTGTAACCCACTGTAAGTAGTAACTAATTTCTATGGCACATTTCCCAAGAGCTTTGTGTAAAATGTAAATGGAATTTGTGAAAACGACTTGCAAATTCATTGCTTGGATATTTCTCTGTTCTTGTCCAGTTCGTCAGAGACAAGGTACCTAAAATAGCCTATACTGATTGTTTCAAGGCCAGTGTAGGCCTACATTATATTAAAGAAAAAGGAAAGAGTTGATGAAACGTAATAGTCGGTGCATGTTACGTAATAGGCCTGAATTTACATAACACACAATATAATGAAATGTTATCTAGGCCTGTTGTGATAAGCTTAACTAACTATTTGCATTTGTGGTATGTTATTTTCTTAAGAATTAATTGAATATCTTTAATGTAATATGATAATTAATGTTTATTATGTTGCATAATGGCAGTCACAAACAAATCATTGTTGTAAGTCTATTCTGTGCATGTGTTAAGTTTCTAACTAAAGGAGCACAACTTTAAGCTGCCGAGCCACTTATAAAGATCCACATTGCATGTAATCACATTTGTCTTGCCACTTTCATTCATTTTATTGTTGAACATTTAAACACAGTCTTTCCAAAGCCCAAATTATTTCTTTTTTGAAATGGACCATGGCCTCATCTAAAAATCATCTTTATAGTTCTACTCAAGAAAGAAAGTCACCTACATCTTAGATGGCGTGAGGGTGAGTGAACTATTACTTTAAGGTACAGTAACATTTGACAAGATGTTTGGCAGACAAAAAAGGTCCATGGTATATTGGTAATAGTGTAGCAATGCATAAAGCACCATTCACACAGAAGTCACATTCAAATTAGGCGATTGTCTATTGGTAAACATGGCAAATCTGCAAAAAACTTGCGATATTTGCATTGGGAAATCTTTTGCCCTCTGATTCGTAATAGAATTAAAACAACGGTAAATGTGACCGCACAATATTTAACACTTTGACCGTTTTCATAAAGCTGCATATAACACTGGCCGGCAGACCATCTTACAAAATTATAAAAGGAATTCAAAGGCTATTTGCAGCTCTTAATGGCTGTATAGTCATTGATTTCTGATTGACTGAAAATTTAATACATCTCCATGGCATGGTTCCTCATAAATTTTCAAGCAAAGGAGTCTTCATTCCTGCATAAGCCATACATTTAAAACCTTCATGCCTCCTTCATGGCTGAGCCATTTCTCTTTGACACCATCCCACAAAGGTGCCGTATTGATCATCGCATCACTTTCTGACTGTTTCAGCTATGATAGCAAAGACCTAAATTGATCCTAAGAACTGCCTTAAATTTCAACCATTTTAGCTTTTAGATGTGCTTTTTTTTTCACTTCATATCTGAAGCAGTTTTGTATTGCACCATGTCATATTATACTTTATGGAAAGCAGTTAACAAAGACAAATTACCCCAGAAGTTGTGAGCTTATACCTCCATTGCGTCAGATGTCTCTGCGAAGATTGCATCTTAATATAGAAATAGAGGCTACTGAGTAACTTAAGTAAGGTATCTTGTTGTTATAAAGTTTGGTGTATTCTGTGATTGCTGGCAGTTGATGTTTGTTTTCTCATTTTTCTATAATGGTTTGTATGGCTTGCTATGCAGAATAAAATGAGTATGAAACGAGTCTTATGGTTGAACAGTATCATCCCACTCTTAATGAAAGAGACCTGTATCATCTTGTTCCGTAATTTTCAAACACCAGTAATTGTTTATTGCATTGTATAAAAATGTATGAAAGGCTCTGTAATGTGCTCATTCAAAGAAAAATGGGTGTTGTGAAAAACAAAACAAAACCATATTAAATACTAATGTCCAAAAATGTCCAAAAGCTTTTTTCTGAAAGTTAGCAAGTTAGTAAAACTCTGGTGTGTTTTAGGTTAGTTTTAGGCATTTTGTGATTGCAGCTATTTCAAATGACAAGTTTTTTTTTTAATATCTAGGATGAAAATCAAACAAATAGACAGAAAAGTTAATTTGTCACAAAGACAATGAACGAAATGTATTAGAATAGTGCAGGAAGCCTCCAGCACATACAACATGGCAAAGTAGCTATTCTGCCCTTTTATTTGGGTTCAGTAATATTTTCATTGTGCAAGGTTTGGTGCCAAAAAACATTTCTTGTAATACGAAGCCCCGCAGGGTGCTCTATTTCCAGAGCACCATCTTCCATTTACATTTTCTAGGATTTTTTTTTTTTTTTTTAAGACTTGAGATAAATATTTTTGTGAACATATTTATTTGTCTTGTATTTTCATGCTTCATTTGCCAATTGAAACTAATAGGCTTAAACATGCATTACATTATTTGAAAAAATTGCCTGACAGAGTGAGGCAAACTATGCCTTATTCATACAGTTTTTCAAACTGCAAAATTTAATCAAATTTAATGTGAATCACTATTGAAAATGTAAAAAAGTAAAAAATGAATCTATAGTTGCATTAAGCTAATGAGATTTTGGGGGTGGGTGGATTTTAGAGTTTACACTGCATAAAATGGGCTTCATTTTCTTTACACAGTAACACAATTTATACAGTTTATACAGAAATTCTCCCTTTTGCACCTCACACTTGTAAATAAGCAACATAAGCAATGTCATATTTGTAACAAGACCCGCTTTTCTTTAAGCTGTCTGTCTCATGTTTGTTGGAACACAAAATTAGCTGTTGTTGATTGGTTATAAAGCTGTAATACATGAATATGTCTGGCGTCTAGCTAAAGGAATCCGTGTTAATGCAAATTCAGAGGCTATGCTGAAGGATAAGAAGGCTAGCTGACAGTTCTGTCAGGCTCAAAATGTACTTCAGCAGAACCTGCTGCCTTGTGGATTGCATTAAAAATATAAAGTCTTATGAGAAACCTGAGGCGACTCTGTGAGCGGATTTATGGCACTGACTTGACAAATCTGAGATGGCCATTTTGACGTGAGAAGTTGTCTATTTTCCAGCGGTGCAGTCGTGCTATCAGCTCCTTTGTGTCTGTGACAGGCTCTGAGGAACACTGAGAAGAAAAGTCTCATCATCACAGGAATAGAGAGCAGGCACATTTGCTGCCATTGAAATGACATTCTGCTCTCAGATATCTGTTACACAGTGTGACACTGAAATTAATCCAGAAAAATGTGATGATGTGTGGAAAAAAAGGGCTGACTCATATTTCTATGTTTGATAAAAGAAGCATAACCGGATTAGGAGGACAGATATACATAGCACTATGTTTGGGTGAAGTGAAGGAAATTTCATGATTTATGCTTTCATGGGTCTATACCTAAGCTAAAAACAACCACAAAACCAAATCCTGCTTTCGAAGCATGATTCACATGTTTTCAATGCAAATTTATACAAAATAAACAGCATGATTAAATAGGCAGCCAATGCAAAACACAAAAACGTAGTTATTTTTGATTTCAATGACAATGATCCATGAATTCCTTTATTGATGACTTTAAGAGGTGCCCATAATCCACTATAGTCTGAATCGTTGATTGACAGATTGACTATTTTGACATTGAGTCTTTTCCTGTTCTCTCTGCATGAGTGTTAAAATCAATAGTGCTTTATCAAACCGAGTCAGAGAGCTTTGTTGGATTATTCTTTGTTGAAGGAATGGACATGTGTCTTGCTTTGGAGGAGTCTGATGTCTTACAGCTTCGGCACTTAAACTATGATTGCTCTATCGATCTTTGATTGAACTATTCATGCTGAAAGATATATATTTATTTCTTTTGAATATAGTTTTGGAGTTTAAAATTTTGAAATGATAAAATGAGTAACTATCAGGATTTGACACTGGAATGTAGCGCTACTGAATCTGACTGGAGACAGTGTGTGTACCATGTGCCATTGAAAAATTATTGTTGTTAATAAAATAAAAACAAAACAACCTACAAGGCACACTCTCAGAAATAAAGGTACAAAAGCTGTCACTGGGGCGGTACCTTTTCAAAAGGTACATGTTTGTACCTAAAGGGTCCATTTTGGTACCTTAAAGGTACATATTAGTACTTAAAGTGTACATATTTTAACCTAATAGGAACAAAAGTGTACCTTTTGAAAAGGTACCGCCCCAGTGACAGGTTTTGTACCTTTACATAGCTTTTTGTGACATTTAAAAAAAAAAATATCTTGCTTAATACCTCATTCCAACTTTAATAATTTAACATTTAGGTAGCATTTAGGGATGCAACAATGTTGTTATCTGGATCTGTGATAATGACAGTATTATTTGTGCTTTTTTTTTTTTTTTTTTAAATATATAAAGCATTTACAGTTGCATGCCTTAGGGTTCCTGATATATACTGGTGGTTGACCGATATTGTTTTTTTGACAGCTGATGCCAATACCGATATCTTGGAAAGCAGGGTGGGCGATATGATTGAGCAAGAGGGAGAATGTGAGCACTGTGTCAAAATAAAAAGTCTTGTCGCGCCGTCAAAATAAATGCATTGCACCAAACAGAAAAACTTATCGGTCGATGCCGATATTTGAAAAATGCCAAATATCATCCAGTATATTGGCCTTGGCGATATATCGGTCGACCACTAATATATACTATTATACTACGGGGCCGTTGAATGCTTGAATCTGATTGGCTGACGAACGTTCTAAGGTGTGCAATTATTTTCAGGGAAACGCACGGTGAATGTAGTTCCAGGCAGCTCTTGACCGCATTACGTGACCATATCACTTCGCCAAATGATTTCTGTTATTTCAAAGGTCTTACAACAGCAAAATAACCAAAACCCACAACGACACCGGCCGAGGTAACAACAACGGCGCTGTTCGTGAACAAAAGGAAGTTTCACTATAACTAGAGACATTGCTGCCGAACACTATTGAGAGAAGCACAGAGGTAATCTCTCTCTCTCTCTCTCTCTCTCTCATAACTTAGTTATTAACTGTATTAACTGCATTAGTCTGCTATCAATGGCTCAAGCCTCCATTACTAGGTTTAAAATGACGTTTTGGAATTAGCAACAGAGGCGTTGGATGAGATGCGGAAGAAATAATCCTACTCACAATAGCGATTTAAGTAGAAATACTGGACGAATGCCTTGAAATATATCATCTGATCGATTTCTTGAGGTGTGGCAACCGTAGTATAAGTGGAATAATTGATGACGGGCCGTTGGATTATTAGAAAAATAATGCACACCTGAGGTGTAATGGCCACTCCGCTTCGCGTTGTGACCGCATCACCACCTCGGGTGTGCATTATTTTTCTAATAATCCAACGGCCCGTCATCAATTATTCCTTTCTTAATTAGCTGATGACATGTCAACGTAATCGGCGTTGTTTACATTCAGCATACACGCGCTTTCTACTGAACGTAAACGCTGATTACATTATGGGATACTCTCCAAAATAGCGGAAGACAGTAACTCGGGGAGAAGAATTGCTGAATAAATTGTTATTGTTTTCTTTGCACACAAAAAGTATTCTCTAGCTTCCTAAAAGTACGATTGAACCCCTGATGTCACATGGACTATTTTAACTATTTTAAGTCCTTGCTACATTTCTGTGCATTGATCGTGATTTGTGTTCCTAAGATGAACGACACGAGGGTGAGTAATTAATGATAGAATTTTCATTTTTGGATGACCTAAAACAAAAAAGCTTAAATCCACATAAAAAAAAGTTAAAACAGCACGGCTGCATTGTGTTTTTATATCACTTTTGCATTTGTTAACACTATTGGGTAGGTTTAGAATTGGGCTTGGTGCAGGGGATATTTTCAACACAATAGAGCATTAACTTTTAGCGACACTCCTCGGATATTTGAATTATGAACCACCACAATACGTGCCTGAAGCAAGTAATACAAACACAGCAATACATGCCTATATCAACATAACAAAAACTTGCCAGGGTCACGTATTGAACCCGCGTTTTTAGCGCCACTCACTGGACGTTTCACTTTGAAACTGCCGCAAAATGTGCAGTAAGGTACGTAATAACAGTGTTTCAGAAATGTATTTAGAAGCACGTATTTCGAATGAGCCTGTGTTGGGTATATGGCAGAATTATAAAATTGGTACATCCCCAATATGCCTTATCCACTTCATAAATCTTGTATGGTAAAGTTAAACAAACAGTAGGCTACTTACTGGTGCTAGTGTATGTAATTGTGCTGATAATGCATAACAAATCATTTCCTCTGCATGCCTATGGTGGTTTTACACAAATTACAGTTGAAACCACTTTAGTTTGTGCAGCTGACTATAAAATGATCCAGATATTACTGTGCTCCCTCTTACTAACTGAATCACTGGTGACTGCGGTGAATTGCTCTCCCTCACCGACCTCAAATATTCTCAGATACTAACAGATACACAGGTGACAAGAGATGAATGGTGTAAGTGAGAAAGTGACAGTACAAAATATGAGCGTTGTTGTGCTTAGACTGACTTGCATTCATCACATAACAGTTATGAGTTAGTTTGGCTCCACTCACACCCAAAATCCATAGCTTTGCCCCACATCATACATTTATTTAGCTCTGTGCAGTGAACCGGCAGCAAAGGTAGTTGATAAACGCTAGTTTGGAACATGGAGAATATAACTTATGCAGAATATAGAATGTCAGTTTTTTATGTTACTCTTGACAACTTTGGATTTTCGAGATATAAATAATGAAAGAGACTGTGAGAGTGAAATGGGATACTGCATTTATTTTTCAGGGATATTTACAGGAAAAGTACAGTTTTTATTTTTAGACGTGTTGATTAAAAATTCAGCTGTGGTAACTGTTCTAAATTCATAAAAAATGGCCATGAAGTCAAATTACTTGGACTCTCCAGAACTGAGAATAATAATAAAAAAATGTTTAATTTTCAGTGTGCTGTGTGTAAAACCGCACAGTAGGCTAATACAGAAAACAAATAAATCCTACAACTGACTTTCCTCAGCTTCTGTGTCTGGCATTACCTGTCTGATGCCCTGCCAGTCAATGATTAGAGCAATTCAGAGGAAGTGACTTTTTGAAGCGCCCTCCACATGTGGTCTGTGCACAGGCCGCCTACAACCTTTTCATCCGCTCATGCTGCTTTTGACTCGGTTTTTTGACAATGAAATAGGTTCAAAGCATTATTGTGACTTTTCAATAAATATGAGTTTGTTGATGTCTGCTCATGAACAATTACCAGTGACACAATGACAAAAAGATACAAACAACTAACATCTGACAAACCATTCTCGGCTACAGTAATAATTTTTACAATGAGTTTTCATGATGCCTTCATTCTCTGATTTGTGCACTCAAATGTCCTTTGCATGAACTCACCCAGAACTTATGTTGTTGATTTTTGATTGTTCCCTGCAGCCTTTTCACAAAAGTTGCATCATTCCATCAAGATTCAATGACTGAAAGAATATTTTAGCATGCCAAAATCCTAACCTAAAAAATGTTTGGGGTTGGTAAGATTTTGTATAATTTTTTTAAAATTAGGTTTCTTATTTAAATATCAATGCTGCATTTATTTAAACAAAAATAGGGTGCAAATATTTTTGAAAAATATTTTAATATATTTTACAATATAATTTATTTCCAGGATGACAAGGCTGAATTTTCAGCAGCCGTTACTCTAGTCTTCAGTGTCACATGATCCTTAAGAAATCAATGCAAATGTGCAGATTTGATGCTCGAGAGACATTTTTTTTTTCATTGTTGTCAAGGTTTAAAACAGTTGTACTGCTTAATATTTTTGTGGAAACAGTGAAACTTTTTTTTTTCAGTATTATTTGATGAATAGAAAGATTAAAGTAACATAATTTATTTGAAATAGAAATATTTTGTACCGTTATAAATGTCTGTACTCTCACGTTTAATCGGTTTAATGCATCCTTGCTGAAGATGAGTCTAAATTTCTGAATAGTAGTGTACATAGTCTACCACTTTGGATTATTTTATCTAAAGCAACAAACGAACAAAAAGCAGCAATAATGAACATTATGAACATAATGTGGTGTCATATAATATACTAGTATTTTTTTTTATTTTATTATTTATAGTTTTCTATTGTCAATTCATATATCAACCCTAATTTGCCATGGATTTCCTTAAGACTTCCATTTTGGAAAAACATTTTTTGCACTTTTGTTTTAAAACAAGGATTGTTAACATCACTTTCAGTCTTTCACGTTTTGTTCTGCAAAACACATTACCTCAGTCAGGTATGGTTTTTGAAACCACGGTGTGCCTTGAAATGTCAAAATGCATTTCCTTATTTAGCAACTTGTTAGCAACTTAGTAGCTTCAAAATTCACATTTGAGGTGTGACTAATTCACGTTAACACAAGTCAAAAACCACTGTTCTAAAAACACTCATTGATTCCCAAGGGAGCACATGATTTAAAAAAGAAAAAAAGAAAAAAGCTTTTTGTCTTGGTTTTAGGCTATAAACTGAACATCTCTATAGGCGAAAGCGATAACACTGAGCTACCACATACACATGTGACAGGGTGCAAAGTTTTAGTTTATAGGATGAGAGTGGGCCTAGAGCAAAGTGTGAGAATAGAATGTGGTGTTGGTGGTATGAAGTGTCACTAAGAGGACAGGAAACAAGAATCAGGCTGACAGAATTATACTGTCACCCATCACACACATGGCTTATAAGCAAGACAGTGTCACATCAACCATTCACTCTCAGACATACAGTACAGAGCCTATTATATAGACATAATTTCCCCTCGCCAACAACACCATGCTTGTTACATGTTTGAATACAGCAAAGTCAAATGGATTTCCCTCTCTGATATGATTAATGCATTTCTGCATGCCCTCGCCTCTAATGAGAGTCAACATCTGCCTCATATGGATGTTGATGCCGTTGTATAAGGGGCTGGTACTAGTCAGTACTCAGCACATAATGAGAATGCTGGAGGTGATCAGAGACCACCAGCATCTCAGGAGACACCTTGCTTCAGCATGCTTGTCATAGCCTTTCTTTTTGTCCACCCCTCCTACACATTATTACAGCTCTTCGGATCGGACACAATAGGCAGAAAGCTGCGAATCGTGTCCTATTTGCTCACTCCTTGATTTGTCTTTATGTTGCTTTTATTTTAGAAGACTCGCCACACAGGGCGAGTTAAATGACCTGCTAAGCCTTCTCACCAGTTGTCAGCGCAGTTCAGAACTTGGCATCAGGCTGATCTTTGAGCTCGCGCGATGAGCCAGAGCTGCTGTGCTGGTGTGATACAGCATGCTTGTAGAATCGACAGGGAAAGGCGGTGTGCAAGCCGAAGGCCAGACAGATAGGACTCAAAGTGAATAGATGGTGTGCCAGTCATGTAACCTGTCCCTGGGTGCAAAACTTTGTCCAGATGAGATTTCCCACAACCTAAGCCTCAGGTTAAAAAAAATAAAACACACATTTCTAGGCCCTGTATCTGGATTACTGAGGTGACGGGATTTCATTGTTTAGGATTTCACGCAATCTTGGGTTGTTCCATTCTTTGAAGCTCATTTTGGACATGTTGTAGCAACGGTCTGTAAGCTCAAACCTGCTTAGGATCAGAATGAACTGAAAATGGTATGAGATTGCAACGACTTAGAAGTACCCTATAGAAGGAAAAGGTTTGGGGTTGGTAAGATTTTTTTTTTTTTTTTTTTTGAAAGAAGGCTCTTATGCTCACCAAGACTGCAATAATTTGATCAAAAAATACAGTAACATTCAGAACTTTTATTAAAGTGCCCCTATTATGGATTTAAAAAAAAATAGCTTTCATGCAGTGTGTAACACAGCTCTAAGTGAATGAAAACATCCTGCAAATTTTAAATCTGAAAGTGCACCGTGTATAACGTTATTGTCTCTCAAAAGAAAGAGTCGACTCAGAGTCATTAAAACGAGTTGTTTTTAAAACGAATCCCAAGCCGTTTCATGTTGACATCTGGATTCCTGTGGATAGCATCACGATTAATCACAAACGTATCATGAAATTAAGCATGTACCATTTATCTTGTTTAAAATGTTTATTTTCTCATTATATGCTATAAACGATTGAAGGGTGATTCTTACAAAACTGTATTTTCTGCAAGCTTATTTCAAGATAAATTTGGATGTCTTCTCAAAAAAGGACACTTAGAGACTCCAAAAAGACACCAAAGAAGCAAGTGATACAGTGGGGCAAAAAAGTATTTAGTCAGTGCAAGTTCTCCCACTTAAAAAGATGAGAGAGGCCTGTAATTTTCATCATAGGTATACTTCAACTATGAGAGACAAAATGAGAAAAAAAAAAATCCAGAAAATCACATTGTAGGATTTTTAAAGAATTTATTTGCAAATTATGGTGGAAAATAAGTATTTGGTCAATAACAAAATTTAATCTCAATACTTTGTTATATACCCTTTGTTGGCAATGACAGAGGTCAAACGTTTTCTGTAAGTCTTCACAAGGTTTTCACACACTGTTGCTGGTATTTTGGCCCATTCCTCCATGCAGATCTCCTCTAGAGCAGTAATGTTTTGGGGCTGTCGCTGGGCAACACGGACTCCAAATATTTTCGATGGGGTTGAGATCTGGAGACTGGCTAGGCCACTCCAGGACCTTGAAATGCTTCTTACGAAGCCACTCCTTCGTTGCCCGGGCAGTGTTTGGGATCATTGTCATGCTGAAAGACCCAGCCACGTTTCATCTTCAATGCCCTTGCTGATGGAAGGAGGTTTTCACTCAAAATCTCACGATACATGGCCCCATTCATTCTTTCGTTTACATGGATCAGTCGTCCTGGTCCCTTTGCAGAAAAACAGCCCCAAAGCATGATGTTTCCACCCCCATGCTTCACAGTAGGTATGGTGTTCTTTGGATGCAACTCAGCATTCTTTCTCCTCCAAACACGACAAGTTGAGTTTTTACCAAAAAGTTCTATTTTGGTTTCATCTGACCATATGATCATCCAAATGCTCTCTAGCAAACTTCAGACGGGCCCGGACATGTACTGGCTTAAGCAGGGGGACACGTCTGGCACTGCAGGATTTGAGTCCCTGGCGGCGCAGTGTGTTACTGATGGTAGCCTTTGTTACTTTGGTCCCAGCTCTCTGCAGGTCATTCACTAGGTCCCCCGTGTGGTTCTGGGATTTTGCTCACAGTTCTTGTGATCATTTTGACCCCACGGGTGAGATCTTCGTGGAGCCCCAGATTGAGGGAGACTATCAGTGGTCTTGTATGTCTTCCATTTTCTAATAATTGCTCCCACAGTTGATTTCTTCACACCAAGCTGCTTACCTATTGCAGATTCAGTCTTCCCAGCCTGGTGCAGGTCTACAATTTTGTTTCTGGTGTCCTTTGACAGCTCTTTGGTCTTGGCCATGGTGGAGTTTGGAGTTTGTTTGAGGTTGTGGACAGGTGTCTTTTATACTGATAACGAGTTCAAACAGATGCCATTAATACAGGTAACGAGTGGAGGACACAGGAGCCTCTTAAAGAAGTAGTTACAGGTCTGTGAGAGTCAGAAATCTTGCTTGTTTGTAGGTGACCAAATACTTATTTTACAGAAGAATTTACCAATTATTTCTTTAAAAATCCTACAATGTGATTTTCTGGATTTTTTTTTTCTCATTTTGTCTCTCATAGTTGAGGTATACCTATGATGAAAATTACAGGCCTCTCTCATCTTTTTAAGTGGGAGAACTTGCACAATTGGTGGCTGACTAAATACTTTTTTGCCCCACTGTATAAGAAGTTCATATAATTGATACATTTGTGCACATTGAAATCGAAAGCTTGCGAGTCAGAATTGAATTGTAAAATTTGTGTCAAAACCCTGCCCTACAAAATATCACTAAACCAATAGCCTTGCACTGACTGCATACTACAGAACACGGATCCATTCGTAATGACTAAACACAACAACATACACATGACAAATCAAAATATTTATCCTGAATGTCTGTATTTCGCACAGCGCGATGTGTGAGGGCTCTATTCTCCCTGCCATCTCTGATGTAATCAGCCTGGTTTTTCTTTATACAGTATTAGTGCTATTTTGGACTTATTATTTGAATGCATTCGCTTACTGGATTATTGGACTGAGAGTTTAGCGACTTAAAATGATCTGATTGTATACAGAGATCAGGTAAAATTAGGTAAAAGGTTTTAGAATAGAAATTGTGCTTCAGTAATTTTGCACTAATTCCATTAACACATTAATGTTGACAGTCCAAATATTAATATATTTTAAAAATGTAATTTATTTATGTGATGGCAAAGCTGAATTTTCAGCAGCCTTTGTACAAAACGTACATTTTAGACACAAAATTCAGTCAGTTATGTTATTTCTTTTTACTTCGCCAACCAAAATATTTCCAATCACAGTCACAACAGAATTGACGACTTTGTGTCTATTTGTGTTAACAAAAGCAGGAACACACAATTATCTCACAAAACCTAGTCCAGTTATTATAATTTCATGTGTTTGAAGAACTAAATTATTCAGAGAGATATTAAAATATTTGGCATGTGTTATATTATCTCAAACCCTGATGTGAATTGATATTCAGTTGAAAACATTTAAACAAAGAGAGGCTATTAGAAATGCGCTGGAAACACAGGAAATGAGGTGTGTCCTGCAGTTATATATGGCTCAAACAATCTGCCATCTGACTGGGCTTGAGGTGTTGTTAATGGTCTGCAGTCATATTAAGCTAATTAGAGTGGCTAAGTGTTTAACCCCCCTTGGGTTTTCACATTTTATTATGTTACAGCATTGGACCTGGTATTTCATTAAGAGCATTTGCTACTCGTGACAAAACCTGTGTTCATTAGATGTTTCACAATAAATACAACATTGTTTGGCGGCACACCCACACATTTCCAAGGAAACGGCGCAATAAAGAACAGGGAACATTCGACTCTAATCTGAGACAAGGTTTTTAAAAAAAATACCAGTCAGCAAAAGGGTCTAAGAAACAAGGAATATACTTTGAAGCACAGGGAAGTCCTAAGTCATTAAAAACAGAGAAAATATGGAACAAAATGTGTTCATCCATCAAATCTGAGTGTCCAAGTAGGAAGGGCTACAGTAAAGGGGGCCACCAAGAGGCCTGAGGCAGCTCTATGGAGTTATGGACTTCCATAACTGAAATGAAAGAAAGTGTGCATGAGACAACAATAGCTCTCACCCTCCATAAATCTGGCTCGTGTGTTGGAGAAAAAATTTCATATCATGACTGGAGTTCAACCAAAGACATGTGAGAGATACTATTTAGTGGAACATTTGATGGTGAGACCAAAACGGAAGTCTGAGAAGTTCTGCGGTAGAAACCTCTTGGCAAAAATAAAACAGGTAATAAAAATGCATTTTATGAGAAAAACATTGCATTGTCATACACCGATCTCCATAAAGTATCTGAACACTTAAGCCAGCTTTAAAAATGTAATAATATCAGTGTGTTAGATAAAAAATCTATCTATCTATCTATCTGTAAATCACATTGTGATATGTACTGTATTTTGTATTTGGAAACTTGCTGTCAAACAGTTCACTAAAACCTTGCCATCAGCTGGTTAAAAACTGAAAAATACTTACATAAAGGTAGTCTTGAGAAAATGTATAACATTTATTTGCTGAAATTTATCTTCTAAGTGTACAAATACTTTTTGGGGTAACTGTAAAAATCTTGTCAACTTTAGAGACGATTCATCTTGCTACAGGACCGCATTCCATAATTCAAGTCATAGATGAATGGTTTAAAACCAAAGAAAAATCAATGTCATTCTGCAGCCCAGAAAAACCCGGAGATCAGTCCAATTGAGCATTTGTGGAATGACCAAAAAAGTCAGTTTAAAATAGTTGGAGCTTGAGCAACTGTGCCAAGTACAATGAGAAAATATGCCAGTATCAAGTGTAGCAGTCATAATTACTTAAATCATCAGTGTTTCCAGCTGTAACACAATAACACATCCTGCGGATTGGACTACGCTGTTACTTAAATACAAACTGTAGCTATAAATAAAAACATGCACAAAAGGATTTTATTTTTAATGATCTCATCTTTTCTCTTTAATGTAAACCACCAGATATTTTAAGCTTCAACTCGTTCAATCATTCTGCACAATTTTGGTGAAAACACAAATATATTTTTGAGAATATGTCTGCATAGATGTGCATGCATGTTTTACAAAGTGTATGTGTACATGTTATTAGTGGAGCTGCAGGGTTTTTTGGGGGGTTTGTTTTTTGCCTGCCTTAGGTTTTTTGCAGCCAACTCGGCCTTGCTCAAACCGGCATTGTGGAGTGATGTGAGGGGAAAGCTTAACAGAGGGAGCTGCTGTCTGCTGTGTGTTTCACATACCAAATAATCTGCCTGGAGTCACAGATAAAAGAGACTTTCCAAACCCTCACGTATATGTTTGTATCTGGGTAAAAACGCAACAGCAATCGTCTACCGTCATCTCACACACTTCAGATTCACTCTTTGGGCCCTATCATACACCCGGCGCAAGGCGCAGCGCAAGTGTTTTTGCTAGTTTCAGCCCGACGCAGTTCTCATTTTCCCGTCCTGCGCCGCGTTGTTTAAATAGTAGGTGCATTTGCGCCCATTTGTTCGCTCATGGGCGTGCTGGTCTGAAAACGAGGTGTGTTCAGGCGTATCGTTGGCGCGTTGCTATTTTGAGGAACTGAAAATAGTCTGCACCACAGACCAACTCAAACCTGGTCTAAAGTCAATGGCGCAATATATATATATTTTTGTTATTTAAAGAGCGCGTTACTAGAAAATGCGCTTCTGGGCGGGTCCACAACGCGCCTTCACTTTGCTTATTACACACAGGGACGTGCAGCAGCACACAAACATGCCAAATATTAAAAATTAAAGGATTACAGTGTAAAAGAATATTATTGTGTAGGCATATGAAAATGTCATACATGTCATACATGTCATAATGGATAGTCATTGCATGTATCAGAATTAGCCTACCTATTTGCTGGCGCATGAGCAGATCCGTTTGCTCTCTGGAGACGCGTTCAGTCTGTGGGCCTTAAAATTCCAAATCCGAATTTAAATAGCGAATCCGCCATGGCGCGAGCGTAGGGCTGGGCGACATGAGCAAAAATTCATATCTCTGTATTTTTTGGCTGATGTGCGGTATACGGTATATATCTCGGTATTTTGTATTTGGATTAAACAAAAAAGTGAATGTACGCATGAAGGCATTATTTGCAAAAAGGGTTAAAATCACATTACATTCTAACATTGAAACATTGCAATCTAAAAACAAAAATAATGCTTTTAAAATAGAAGTTAAATTTACTAAACTAAAATTGAAAATAATAAAAAAGCACAGACTAATTGAGTAAAAAGACTATTTTGATTACCCCATTGCACTTTACAGTTAGTGTTATCATACAAATATACTTACTTGTCGGTTTAAAATTCTACATATGTCACATTTATTTTCCAACTACAAATATTTCAGCAAAATGTATATTTTAGTCAGAGTTATTGCGCTCCTATTTCATTGCGCTGTTTGGCGCGCGCTTGTTCAAAATGGTTTGTGAAGTTTAGCGGAGAATCGCAAAGCAAAAGCTCACGCAGTTCTGACTGCAAAATGGAAATATTTCCATGGCTTTCTAACATTTACAGATGGAGAATATACCTGTGAAATGTAAGTTATTTTTTTTCAGATGCGCTCGTATCAAACTACTTAAATCGATATTAATGGTATTGCTTCATACCGTATGGCTTATAAAGAATATATCGATATATCGTACAAATTCGATATACCGCCCAGCCCTACGCCAACGCAACTCGCTCTTAAAGGGAATGGGAGATGAGACTCTGATTGGTTTGTTGCACATTAAGCCCAAAAAACATCCATTACTCATTAAGAGAATAGTGAAAACCCGTTTAGACCATGTGCCCGGGCGCGCGACCCTTTTCCCATAGTTTAACTAGCAAAAGTGGATTCGGACACGCCCTGAGTGCACCATGTAGACCATGTGCTTAGATCATTAAAATAGGGCCCCTTATGTTTTCATGTTTTAAATAATCTAAAATAACAATGTTGCCATATAGAGTGGTGACAAGCGTGAGCAAGTGCTATTGTACTAAAATAGGTTACACTTTATTTTGATAGTCCACTTTAGACATTCTACTAACTATAAGTAACTTTGTAACTACATGTCAACTACATGTCAACTAATTCTCATTAATTTGCAACTACTTGCCTACTAACTCTCAGAGTACACTTTTAGGGTAAGTCTAAGGTTAGTAGAATAAGTTGACATACACTTGCGAAGTTTCTCGTTGTGGACCCATTAAAATAAAGTGTTAGAAGTTATTAAGCAGACAGTCTACTAATACTCTAATGACTGCTAGTTGACATGTAGTTGCACAGTTACTTAATGTTACTAGAATGTCTAAAGTGGACTATTGAAATAAAGTCTTACCCTAAAATATATAAAAGGTAAACATATATGGAAAACAGTTTAATTAAAAAAAAATTACTTTATTACCTTGATTTTTTTCATCCTGTAAAAATTTTTAAAATTAGCTTTTGCTTATATTATAAATACTTAATAAAAATATAATATAATTAATAATATAATATAATATATGATATAATCTGGAGGTGTTAAAAAGTACAATATTAAAAAAGTAACTGCTTTAGTTTTGAGATAATGATACTACCTGCTGCGATCCCACTTAAACAGAATCAAATGCATTCATATTAGCTTTGATTTCATTGAATAATTTTTTGGCCTCATAATCATAGGAAACCCGTGCTGGAAACCATTTTACAACCACATTTATTCCCAGCAAGACTCGTCTAATAAATGGCCCGGTTAGGAAAAAAACTGTTTTGCTGACATGGCATTATAGAAAATGGTTAAGAATGCATGTTTTCGCCGAGGCTTTAGCTCCTTATCTTAAGCTCACACTGAGCACTGATGTGCAATATGTTACAGTTGATAGCAAAGAACTACTGCTCTCAGTCAGATTATTTGTTAAACTCAAATTATCTTTAAGCATGGGTGAATTTTCTCTTTGTAAAGGTGTATCTCGTGAATTAATATGTATTGGATAAACTACAAACCTGAATTGAGGGTAACCAATCAAGGAGGTTTATAATACCTGGAGAGAGCTGTTAGCTTTTCCATTGGCTGCTTGGTTGATTTAACCACAAGGAACAAACCTTGAAACCGATGCCGTAGCTTTATGTTTAAGCATCTCCAATATTGAAACAGAGAGATTGTGCTATTATAAAAACATTTGGATGAACAGAGTACTAGATCACCAGAGAAAGCAAGCAGAAACTGAAGCACACTGACGTTTTCTACACAAATCCTCTTCTCTTGTCTTCCCTTGTGAAGCTGAAGAAATATTGCCAGATCTGATTATGTGGTCATGACAGCCCGGAGGGAGTTGTTAAGTCAACCAATCAAAATAACTTTTGATAAGTGAGGATGCGGCTGAGTATGTTGAAGAGAGAGAGAGAGAGATGAGAAGCAGCGAGCGGTGGTGGGAAGCAGAGGGGGTGGGTTTGACATTGAACTGATCATCTGCCATTTATCAAGTAACCAGGGACTCAATATAAGTTTCCTCTCTCGACAGAGTGGAAAGATGAATTGTGTAGGCCAGGCCAGACTCGCTGGTACTGAATAATAAACACTGCCTCAGGTAACCTAGCCGGCCCTCCTGCTGAGAGCATCGGTGCCTTGAGCAGAGTGACCGGGGGTCTTTGTTTGAATAACTCATGCCCTTCTGCCATCTGGTTTCACCCTATCTTCAGATCACTCTTTCTTAACCAACTTATTCCTTGCCTTCGGTTTCTCTTGCTGGCATACTTACAGCATCAGAAAGTGACCGGAGCTCGAGCATGAAGTTCTGCATCTTGGGGTTCGATAAATGTAAATATTGCAGCTTTCAGTCGAAGAACAAGTTGTTTTTGTGCTATTTGGCTGATGAAATCAGACCTTTCAGTGACTTTTGTAACGTCAAACAATCCTATTGTTTGCAATCTGAAAGCCAAGACTTTTATCATTACAAACGTCATGCAATCATGCACTTGTTAAGTTCAATATGGCATATTGTCCTCCAAAGAAAAAGTACATTAGTCATTTTTGATGTTGTCTTTCCTTTACAATCTTTCTGTTCTCTAATCATAAGTGCTCCATTTTGCCTGACTGCCATTTTCATGATTGTTCCTTATTATAGCTTCTATCTTCTGCTCCTCCAGTTGGCACAAGGCAAACCTGTGCACTACACTTTGTTTTCTCTTCCATTTGGTGCTATTTAGGACTCTAAGCTGGATAAACTTAGCAGTAGTTCACCCAAATATGAAAATTCTGTCATCATTTACTTATTTAAATTCTGCTTCTCACAGATAGCTAACATATGGCTTCAGATGACTTGGAAGACAGTGCACAAGGAACCATGTTATATCATAACACTTTGAATCATTTTTGAAGCTCGAAAGCTTTGTAATAGCATGGAAAACAACATTTCTTCTTTTGTATTCTGAACAACAAGAGGGTAAGTAAATGAAGACAGAATTTTCATTATTTTGGATGAACATTTGTAGAAGTTTGAGAAAGTTCACCAAGTATTTATTTGCCCTTGGTTCTGTGGGAAGATGTGTCCAAATCAATCGGCCAATGTAACATGCAGGATTTTGGCAAGTAATCGCAAAAGAAACTGTATCATTTCTGGATTCTCAATTTAATCTACTTTTACAAGAATCTGATTTGTTTTGCAGTGACATTGAAGAATGCCTTAGCCTGGTCAAGAGAACCAACCTAAGCTTTATGTCATTCACAGAGTCTGGCTTCTTATCAACCGCTACTTCTGCTGCACTGAAATGGCCAGTTATGAGTTGAGAAAGCGCTATTTTTAGACTGCCGTAAGTCTTTGGATCCCAAAGAGTTAATCAAGGCTTAAACTACAGGATGTACTAATCGACAGAACATGCTGGTGAGTTTTCATTGTGTAGCATTCACATTAAGCTCTCTACCCTCAAAAAACTATTTCTTTTCCCTGTTTTTCCTGGCTTTGTTGGATATCACCGCAAAGCTGCCTGGCTTGTTTCGAAAAAGGTGGTGGCTTTGTGTTCCCCGTGTGGCTTTTTTTTCTTGGCTCTGTATACCACATTTTTGGGTGCTTTAAATGATTGGAAAGTGACTGTGGCTGTTTCATTGAGAAGTGAGGCATTGGTCCAACCATCTCAATGTAGAAAAACAAATTGTTGCAGAAAACTGCTTCTGAATTAGCTTCAGCGAGGGACTGAATTTCCTCTAAATACGCATTGACAGTCTGCTTATGATCAACCAGTAGTCTCATTCAAAGACCGTTTATTATATTCAGTTCTATAATAAAGCTGTTCTTCCCATCATTCCTAATGAACTGGCTCTGCATACCCTTTTGCAAGCCAATGCATGGGGGATTTTACAAATCAGAGGGGTAACAACGCAGATATGTTTTCTTAAAATTACGTTTTGTGCCATTCATTTAACAGTAGTGCCTGCGTGAATGCAAATGCTGACCTCCTTACCAAAACCTGATTAAAGTGTCACATAATGAATGCACTCACCAATTGAGTTGCATTTTACATCAAACGAGCCATCATGTTCCAGAAGCAATGTTCAGGCCCTTACAGATTTATCAAAAACAGGGAATATAGACATTCATACCATAGGCAAATGACAAGGTTACGGTTGCTGGAGCATTCAATCACAGCCCTGAAATAAAACCCTGATGCTATTTTTCTTCATCCCTCAAATGTAAATAAAACACATCCATCACTGTTCTGACAGCCATCAGTGGATAACTAACGGCCAGCATGATAATTTGCCAGGCAATCCCACACTGAGACCGGTGGAGTGGATTTAGGTCGGGCTTTGCAGCTGGTAGTTTGGTGGCTAAGTGTTTGGTTTCATTACACTTCAGAGTGCAACTGCAAGTGAGGCACTGGAAAGGGAATTTTCTATAAAACACTTCTCATATTTTCAAAAGCTTCAAAATTAAAGTCTCCTGCCAGCGCCTGATTTAGACCTGCTATCAATCTAGCCTAGACATACTGATGATAACACAGTACCATGTAAGATTTACATTGGACAAAGCAAATGCGTGGAATGTAAGGGAACATATGAGCACTTTCCCATTATGGTAGAGGTGTGTATTTCTGTGCCATGAGCATCACAAAATTTGTGTTCTTCATTGCAAAGATAATAATGGTTTTCTAAGGGGAATGTCTTACATAAATTTGTATAAGTTAAATGTTTATGTAAAAATTATATTATATTGTTATATTATGCAAATGTGGGAGTAGTGACAAGTGACTGTGTTTTGAGGAAAATATAAAGACCAGGCCACTACGGTAATGGTAAAAGAACTAAATAAATAAAGGATTTAAATGGATTTAGTGGAATAAATTAAAAGAAGAAAAAAGAACAGTAGAACAGTAAGAACAAGAATAGCATTTTTTGTAAAGTAATCAATCTGAACTGCAAATAATATTTTTATTTTAAAATACTCACCCATTCAGTTTTAGTTGTATTTAGGGCTGCAACGATTAGTCGACATTATCGACAACGTCGACAATAAAAAATGGTCGACAAATATTTTTGTTGGCGAGTAATCGTTTGATCTCATATGACCTAATGTAAGAGCCTGCAATACTGCGGTTTGCCCAGTGTGGCGCTGTAGCGCAAGACTGTAATTCAGATCTCCCGGATGCAATTCAAGAGAAGAAGACACACACAGCGCTTCAGAGAAAATGCGTCCGAACTTGAGCGGCGTTTGGATGAATATGTAAATATATATTGCGCGCTTTCCTCTCAGTAACGAAACAAACACAACAAAATCTGGCAGCAGTGTGAAAGCAGCAGTTAAAAATGCATCTGATTACAACGATGTGGATGTTTGCATGAGCTCTGCTTTTCAGTAACGTTACTCCAGTAAAGTCCAGACACATCATGTTTATTTATATAGTACTTTATGCAATAGATAGCCTTAATTCAAGCAGCTTTACGGTATTAAACATGAAAAACCAGTGTGGCTTTCAGTTAGAATTACAACTTGATTTTCTGTAAAGCAGCTCTCCAGTGTGGAGCTAGCTAATGATAAAATATTTTTTATTAGTGGGCAAAAAATAATTTCATTAAAGTGATAGTTTGGTTTACAGAGATCAAAGCTTGATCTAGCTCAGGACTGTTTTGGTTATCATAACCCTATAAGGTATTTTAAGACATTATGTTGTGAATAAAATAGTTTATCCAACGCGTCTTATCACTTATCACTTATTAACGCGTTTCTTATCTATATGACTTACAAAAGAAGATGTTAGGCAGAATGTGAAAGATGTGTCATTCAGTTCATGTAGCTAATTAAATGGTGAGAGAGTGTCTCTGTCTGTCATCTCATTTTGTGTGCCAAATACATCTATTTGTATAATGAATCGGTAACACTTTACAATAAGGTATAATTTAACATTAATGTATTAATTAACATCAATGAACAATGCATTTATTACATTTAACTATTAATTTTTGTTAATGTTGGTTAACAAAAATACAGTTGTTCATTGTTTGTTCATGTTAGTTCACAGTGCATTTACCAATGTTAAAAAACACAACTTGTGATTTTAATAATGCATTAGTAAATGCTGAAATTAACATTAACTAAGATTAACAAATGCTGTAGAAGTATTGCTCATTCTTAGTTCATGTTAACTAATGTTAACCAATGCACCTTATTGTAAAGTGTTACCAATTAATTGTATAATAATTGTAATTACATAATATGCTTTTCTAAAGCCAAAGTGACCTTTATTTATGTTAGAATATGTGTAACTTAATATTTTAACTAGTTGCAAAAGCTGAATAATCAAACAAATTCTACTGATTAATCAGTAAAAATAATCGACGATTAGTCGATTAATTGTTCTAATAATCGTTAGATTAATCGATTATCAAAACAATCGTTTGTTGCAGCCCTAGTTGTATTCCTAATATGTTGAAAGCTCAAAACAGAAAATTGTTATTGTTGTCACAATAATTATGAATTACATTAATCATGTAAATGACAGACCTACTTTCTTTTTTTGTTTCTTTTAACTGTTTATTGTTTTTTTCAGGGAACAGTAATATAAAGCAAAAAGCAGCTGTACAAATTTAGAACCCACCCCAACCCATCCCACCCTCTGGTAGACTTAAAAAAATAAAAAAATAAATTAAATAAAATAAATAATTTATATTAATAGATAAATAAATAACAATAAAATAATTTTTACAAAGATTTTAGAAAAGATGACACAACATTAAAACCTGAATGCCATGAATTTACAGTTTTCACATTAGATCCATGTATACGAGAAGTTGAGAGTTCCATCGAGATAATGTCCAACAAATACACAGTCCAGGTTCGTCTGTCCATTGTGTGAGGAGGATTCCAACGGTTGACTAGTATGGAGCGAATTTTGTGGCAATATTCATCAAACAAATCCAGTGTTTTGCAAATAAACACAATCTGCTTTGCAAAGAAAAACTCGACTTTCAAACAAACGCAAAGTGATTTGCAATTACAAAACTCTATTTGAGAGAAAATGCAGAGGTATGGAAAATATATGTATTGTGTGTTACAACTGTGAGACTCATTTGCCTTTTTATGAGGAAACTTGGCTTGATTTTCTCACAAATGCGTGCAGGCTGATTTTCTCACACGTGCAACTGAGCAACTTTCTTTTCCAAAAACAGCAGATGGCGCTGTCGGTCAATTTATGCTAGTCTTCCGAGACCTGAAACACCTCTTTACCTTTTCAGACCAATATGAGTGGGGAACAGGTGAGTTTTTGTCTTACTATCTCTATAATTAACCGTTTAGATGTTTTCAAAAAGCAACCCTACTACAGTGTCAGTGAAATTAACAACAAATACTGTAAAGTTGTTAACATGATTGATAAGTTCAAAAATTAACTAGGCAGTCTTTCCCTGTAAAAACTGATCCATTCTCCGTACCTCTTATCCTCTGATGGATCGTGGGATATAGAATATGTAAGGGATAATCAACGACTAGCTGTGCATTAAACGATTTGAATGCACGACGTGGAGGCGAAGAACCACCCGACGCGCAGCGGTTGCCTCCGGGAAGTGCATTCAAATCGTTTAATGCACAGCTAGCCGTTGATTATCTTGTTTATGCCATGGTTATTTGCCAGCATTCACATATTAAAAATGTTAATAATATTTGCGCTGCAATATTTGACTGGAACGATAAAAATGACGGTTATTTTCGTCTGTATTACTATTTAACTGTAACTGTATGTTACTATGGTTACCAATGTTTATAGGAAGCGCATTAATATGGAACGTGATTAAACTGACCTGGAACTACCTGTGCAGTTCAACGAATTTAATCAACACCTGCCAGCCAATCAGAATCGAGTATTCAGACAGACCATGGCATAAACATATATATTGATACAATTGTTCAACATTCAAAACAATGCAGGGGCATAACAAAATATCGTGTCACAATATATTGTAATAATAAAATGCAAATGTATAGTGGATAACGACAATATTGTGTACCAAAAATGAAAGCATTTTGAATTTTATTTTTACGTTAGGTCAAGTAAGATTTATTGTCTTTCTGCTATACATTTTGAGACATAGCCTCCAGTGGAGAGAAATGTTGTAGGCTACCTCTGCAGTAAAAGTTTAAACAAGTATAAAACTACACATAGACAACGTACTGAAAGGAGTAGGCTAAACTAATTATACAAATAGGCTACTATAATCAAACTAGTTTAAGTTCAGGTGAGCTTTATTGTGATTCAGCTATGTAAATGTACCAAAATATAATCTAAACATTAATATCCCATACGAAAATTAACCATGATTTTACTAAATAAATACCATGGTATTTGTAGTAAAGCTGCCTATATTGAAATGGTAGCCTGCAAAAAAACATGGTTACCACACTTTTACTATAGTAAAACCAACTTTAATTTTCATAAGGGATATCATAGTTTATTATCATATTTATGTTTATATATAGTATAGTAATATGCATGCCTTGTACAACATTTAAAACTAAAAGTGGCATGTAAGGACATATTTCATATTTCAACCAATATATCAGCAGATTTTAGTCTGAAAATAGCCTGTTTGGAAAAATCCAACTAAGATTATGTAGCTTTTTATATATGGCCGAGCAACATTTTAACTCATGAAGTTAAGAATAAAAGGCTACCGTCAGGAATTATATTAGTGGCTCTTTAAAATGCAAACGTTCGTCATCTGAGTCTGAGTCTTCCCCAGTGTAGCACGCTGTTTATTAAACCACTGTTTATTAACATGCTGAATTTAGTATTACATCAGCGTGAACTTGTTCCTTCTCCCCAATTCACAGGACAAGAGTGACACCAGAAGAGAAATATTCATCATTTTGCTTAGCTAAAAGATACGTAATTATTTTAGACAAATTATTTTTGTCACGATATATTGTTATACCCCTGCATTGTTTTGAATGTTGAATAATTGTATCAATAAAAGAAAGTTGCTCAATTGCATTTGTGAGAAAATCTGCCCGCACGCGTGTGGTAAAATCAGCCTGCACGCATTTGTGAGAAAATCAAGTTTCCTCATAAAAAGGCAAATGAGTCTCACAGTTGTAACACACAATACATATATTTGTCCACACCTCTGCATTTTCTCTCAAATAGAGTTTTGTATTTGCAAATCACTTTGCGTTTGTTTGAAAGTCGAGTTTTTCTTTGCAAAGCAGATTGTGTTTATTTGCAAAACACTGGATTTGTTTGATGAATATTGGCACAAATTTCGCTCCATAGACTAGCAATTTCTTTGCTGCTGTGAGTAAACATCTTTGTTGGACGGACAAGGCAAAGTCCCAAAAGTCATTCATGAAAAAATGGCGCGGAGTCAAACATATCTCAGTACCCAACAAATATGATGGGTCCTGTGAGAGCTGAGTCCAAAAAGGTGAGAGAGAGGGGCACTCCCAAAAAAAAAAGCAAAAACGTGCCTAAAACACCCTGGGAACAGAGATTACACTTAGGAGAAGATGACAGATTCATATAAAAACGTTTCATTGGAGTCAAGTAAACCCTATGCAGCAATTTCCATTGAATCATTTGTTGATTAGGGTTTTTAGAAGACAATTTAAACATACCACATACCTGATCCGAAAATAAAACTTGCACCTCCTCATTAAGGTCCTTAGCCCAAACAGTTGTAATAGATAAAGGTTTGTATGAATGCTCAAGAAGAAAGAGATAGATGACTTAAGCTGAATTGGCGGAATTTGACAAAAAAAAAGTAGAATAGTTTGCATCACTGGATATTGTTGGTCTTTTACTTCATAGAAGGGGAACGCTGTGTTTACAGTCGAGCCGACTTACATTCAAACGCACAAGCTCTTATTTCAGTGTTGTTTACTTTCAGTTTTCATTCTTACATTAAGCATTAACAGCAAGTCAAAAGGGGAAAGCTTTCAGCTGAACTGTATAGCCTACATGCATTTTAAACACTTATCTTGCCCCGTCCATGCAATGAATGCATGTTATTTAGAACATTAATTCAACTGCTCAGGTAATTTCAGTGGTAGGCTATGATACATATTCATGGATTAAACTTCTCATAGCTCGCAAACTCCCCATGATATTGTGCAAATATTTCTGCCCATTTTCGGTCATTGTCAGCCTCTGCTTTTCTGCAACAGACTGAAGCTCCACGTGAATTCAGCGTGCCTTGCTTTTAGCTAATGAAAGCAAAAATAAGCAATTTTCTGGTGTTATTTTATGATTGTTGGGGCAGTTTCCAGCTCTATCTTAAATTTCTCAAAATACAGTGTGCTTCAGATTGGTTTTAATCACTGCACAAAAAATTAACACAATCTTTATCTAATTCTGATTGGGTGGGCAAGACACTCATTTGGGTGGGTTCAGCCCACCCCTGCCCATGCCTAGAGCTGGCTCCGATGTAAAGTATGAATATATAAAGTATAATCTGGACATACATTTATAATGTTGTCAGTGTCATGTAACCTACCAGCATCACTTGCGTCTTTTCACTGCCATTCACAAATTCTCTCCTGAGGCCTCATCGAGTATATTAAAGCATCCCTTGGATGTGCACTGATGTACACAGCTACAGTCATGGCCAAAAGTATTGGCCCCCTTGGTAAATATGATCAAAGAAGGCTCTGAAAATAAACCTGCATTATTAATCCTTTTGGCCTTTTATTTAAAAAAAAATCACAAAAACCTAACCTTTTATTGAACTAAAACTATTGAAAATGGGGGAAAATCTCATTATGAAATGAATGTTTTTCTCAAATACAGGTTGGACGCGATTATTGGTACCCCTAGAAATTCTTATAAGTAAAATATCTCGGAAGTATATTCCCATTCATATTTACAATTTTGAGCACACCAGCGTGATTATGAACATGAAATTATCCAGCCATGGCTTTGTGTTTCACAGAAACATAAATAGGAGGGAAAACAAATGCCAAATTCCCTTAATCATCCATCACAATGAGTTAAATCAAATAATACAGTTCTGATGTGCAGCAAAAGATAATTGAGCTCCACAAATTAGTGAAGTGGCTTTAAGAAAAGAGCTAGAGCAGTGAATATTCCCATTTCCACCATCAGGGCAGTAATTAAGAATTTCCAATCAACATAAAATGTTACGAAACTGCCTGGAAGAGGACGTGTGTCTATATCGTCCTAATGAACGGTGAGAAGGAGAGTTTGAGTGGCTAAAGACTCTCCAAGGAACACAGCTGGAGAATTGCATAAAATAGTTGAGTCTCGGGGTCAGAAAACCTTAAAAAAAAAAAAAGAAGTATTTCTTATGTTGTGGGCCTATATTTCTGCTGGAGGTCCTGGACATCTGGTTTAGACACACAGCATCACTGATTCTATCAAATACCAACAGATAAAAAAATCAAAAAGTGACTGACTCTGTTAGAAATTTTATAATGGGCCATGTTTGGATCTTCCAACCGTACAATAATCCAAACACAAACCTCAAAAACAACACAAAAATGGGTCACTGAGCACAAAACCAAGCTTCTGCTGGCCATTCCAGTCCTCTGACCTGAACCCTGTAAAATGAGTGGAGTGAACTGAAGACAAGAAGCACCAACATGGAGCAGCTGGGAATCTAAAGGGTGTGGAGTGATTCTGAATGAAGGAATGGTCTCTGATCTCTTGTCAGGTTTTCTCCTCATCAGGCATTATTGGATAAAAAATATAGAGCTGTTAAACTGGCAAATGGAGGTTTCAAAAAGTATTGAATAAAAGGGTACCGTTAATTGTGGCCAATTTGTATTAGAGAAAAACATTTATTTCATAATGATATTTCCCCCCATTTTAAATTCTTATTCTCCAATGAAAGGTTAGATTTTTGTGAATTTTTTAAAATAAAAGGATTAACAATGCAGATTAATTTTCACAGCCTTCTTTGATCATATTTACCAAGGGTGCCAATACTTTTGGCCATGTCTGTACTACTTACCTACTGTTTTATGAATAATTTGAATTCAGGCATATTACTCTTCGTTTTTTTCATCTACTGTGTTGTAGGGAATATTTGGATGTAGCTGTCTTTATGAGTGCATCATGCAGAACCTGATTTTAACAAGCGCGACATGTTCCTGGATCAACATCTTTGTTGACCCTGGAACAACATTGTGATTAACCAATCACATTTTAAGAACCAAATTTAGAGTTAAAGGCTATATTGAGAGAGAAATTATGCAGAGAAAAGAATAATGTTATTTTTTATTGGACAATGTTTATGTACTTAGGCACATAATTGGTTGGAAATAGTAATGTACCGGATGCCTTAATCAAAACTGATGTACAGAAAATGCAACCCTTGAGATTTCTTTGCCGAAAGACACATAAATGGCTTATGACTCAGTCTTGATTATTAATTGACTAATTTGATTATTAATACTTATTGTTTGAGCTCATATTTAGGCATTTGACTTGGTGCACACTTTGTAAAGATATTGAGATCACTTCTGAAATTTAGAGGAGACAATTGTGAGTGATCCCGAGTCATTAGTGTAGGAGAAAAATCTGAGCACAGTGTCACACAACGTTGGTGAGATCTTGTTTGAAACTTTGGAGGAGACAAATGTGAGACCATCAGAGTTTCTAGTTAAGAAGAAAAATCTGAGCACAGTGTGTGATGTTGTTGAGATCTCTTCTAAATCTTTAAAGGAGACCATAGTGAGAGTGTTAGAGTTTTGTCTCAGGAGACAAGTTTGAGAAGCAGGAGGAGACTCAAGCAAAAGTTTCCATTCAATCTAGGTAACCTCATTTCTGTCTAGGATAAATATTTCAAAATGTTAAAGAGATCTCTTTCTTTATTTTATTTTTCTTCCCTCTGGTTAGCTTCAATGTCATTTATCCACACCATTTCAATCACAGACAATACATGCATTGTCATATTTGAAGTCGTTTTACACTCTTAAAAATAAAGGTGCTTCAAAAGGTTCTTCACAGCGATGCCATAGAAGAACCATTTTTGGTTCCACAAAGAACCATTCAGTCAAAGGTTCTTTAAAGAACCATCTCTTTCTTACCTTTTTATAATCTGTAGAACCTTCTTTCACCACAAATAACTTTTTGTGAAACTGAAAAGTTCTTCACATGCTAAAAGTTCTTTATGGAACCATTTAGACAAAAAGGTTCTTCTATGGCATCGTAAAGCACTTTTTATTTTTAAGAGTGTATGTAGACAATGTTTTATTGCACTGTTTTATTTTTACATACATGCAAAAATGGGCTGTACAAGACAAAGTTTTAGTGATAAAGAAAATAAAACAAACATTGATACAATAGTGTTACATTTATTTAAAAAAAAGGTATTGCTCATATACTAAACATCTTACGCTTGTAAGTCCTTTCTAGTGTGTTTGTAAAATGTGGTGTATATACAATGCTGAACATTGAAAATAAATTAGTGCTGGGCAACGATTAATCGTGATTAATTGCATCCAAAATAAAAGTTTTTGTGTACATAATATATGTGTGTGTACTGTGTATATTTGTTATGTATATATATATATATATATATATATATATATATACACACACGCACAGACATGCATATATATATTTAATACAAATATGTTATGTTTATATATTAAATATTTGTTATATTTGTAAATATTTGTAATATTTGTTAAATTATATGAAAAAAATATACATGTTAATGTTTTCAAAATATATACTGTATGTTTGTGTCTTTATATATACATTATAAATATACACAGCGCACACAAATATATTATGTACACAAAAACTTTTATTTTGGATGCAGTTAATCGTGATTAATCGTTGCCCAGCACTAAGATAAATTAAACATTAAACTAGTAACCCTTGTTATTCTGAAATGTTTAATGCTATTAAATGATAGTTTAATAGTTTTACAATAACATTTAACGTTTCTCCTAAAATAAAACTGAAGACATCTTAAGACAAAGATGATATCTCAATGAGACATATAAGAGAATCACCCCTTAGTATCCTGAGCGTAGAGTAACCTCTGTCAGAGCCATAGCCTTGTGGACAGCACATTGACATGAAGGCACAACTGCACTTCAGACAGCATGGGTTCAAATCCCAGCTAAAGGTACTTTCCTGCTCATGTTCAATTCTCACCTGTCCAATCGTTTCCCGTCTCTACTCCTAACTATCCTGACCATTAAAGGTGAAAAACCCCAGTGCAATCAAAAATAAAAAGCAACCTCTGAGCAGTAAAACGTTTTTATAATGGAGTCTTGTAAGAGATTACAGCAAGAAAATAGAGATCTCCCACGTTTCTCTCCCATTGTCATTTTGGATTCCTTTCTTTCAGAACTTTCTCATGTCTCAGTCGTGTCTATCTTTTATTTCTCGTAAGGATTTTTAGGAGAAACATCTGAGACACTGTGGAGACTAAAATGAGAAATACATAGAGATTGCAGTGAGACAATAAAGAGATATTCTAAGTTTGTCACCACATTCTCAATTTTGACTCTTTTGTTCTCAAATATTTCTCATGTCTAATTTGTGTCTACTTCTATTTCTAGAAGTACAAAACATGTGACTATCTTGTTGAATAATTCATTCAGCTGATTCATTCAAAAACGCTGATTGCTTATTTGTTTAAAAAAGCTGATTTTTGACAGGTGCAACTGTTAATGATAGTGAAGAAAAAAACTGTTGTGCTTAAATATTAGTAAATGTTTTAACATCCAAACATTTACTGTACACATTTATTTCCTTTAAAATCAAGGTGAGATAATAAATGTCTTCTGTGTTATTGTGCACAACTCATCAGTGTAAGTTATTATGCACAAGAAACATATCCTGCTGAAGATTCTATTGCGAATACTTCATGCTGTCTTTAAAATCACATAATTTGAAGCCTTACACTCCAAATTAAAGAGGTTAAACACTGTTAATAATATAAACAAACTCAACAATGACCTGTGAGTGTCTGTGGTCCTGCGTTGTTTTTGAATACCTCGGAAAATGATACACAATTGTCATTAGGCAAATTAAGGATGTAATTCTCACCCACAGATTAGCACGAGAAGGAAGCGAAAACTGAGGAAGGTGGGAATAGAGAGAAAGGATGAATAAGCCGGAAAGCTTGCTTGTACCACCCCCTCACACTCCCACAACCTCATCATCTTGCTCGAGGCTATTCCCCATCCTTTAGCAATATTAGTAGGTTTACAGAGAAAGAATCAAGGACTTTTTTAGCACTTCTTCATCTCGATGGGAAATCTCTGAGGGACCAATCAACTCTTCAGTAATCCCACAGTTTGATATCAGAGACTCCTGAACGTGTCGATCATTCAATCGTACACCCCTACAAGTAGCCAGTCAAAGCTTCTGCACATCTAAATAATTATTTCTGCTGATGAAATACTGCAAAACTGTCCTCTGTTGACCTCAAAATATGATTTTGTTCTGATGCCAATAATATCCTAAAGCTTAATTGAAGCATGCTTAAAGGTTGTATGACTTGGTTTCTTGGCACATTAAGATGAGGATAGCATCGTTTCTGTTTACTCGGGTGACTCAGGAGAATTGTTTTGTTTGTTTTGATATTAAGTGTAATTAATATAATCTTTGGCATTAGTTGCGTGTTCCTGTGTGTCCCTGTTGAAAACCAGATGGGATGTTGAGGCCTTGCAACTACTTCCTACTCATTGCAATTTATTGATTACACTGACTGGATGTTTTGTCTTGAATAAAACAAAGGCTGAGGCATGTGTTACTTTTAGTATTAGGGTTAATGCTAAATAACTGATTGGTGAAAGTGGCAATTGCTTTGTTTACAGCTGTTAAATCAGCTGGGATTTAGCCTGAAATGCTCTCGGAACTCATACTCATCACAAGCCGACTGCATAATTCCACAACAGACTTAATGCAAAATCAAGATTATTGTTGCTTAGTGCTCTCTGTGCTTAAAGGGGAGATATCAAAGAGACATGGTTTCAAGATCTAATAGCTGTTTTGATAAAGTAGGGTTCACTGGAAAAGGATTTTGTTGAACAAAATCCCACAGTGATGGTATGAGAGATCATTTCAGAGAAAATGGTAGACACAATTCTCAGGTTCACATTTTTGTGGGGCTTGAAATAGAATGGCAGACAGATGTATGTTAGCAACAAAAAACTAACAGGCTTTCAGTGTATGAAGATTATACAGTAGGGGAATATAGTGAAATGTGTATGTTTTTGTCATGTGCCTATATATTTAGAAATGGTTCATCATATACAGCTAACTGTGATTGAGAAATGCACACCTTTTACTCCCTTACTATTCTGTGTATATTTTATTTGATAAAAAATTCTGTAAAATAGTAATATCGTGAAATATTATTACAAATTAAAATAAGTTTTTATTATTTTTCTGTTTTAATATATTTGAAATTGTAATGTATTCTTATGACAAAATGAATTTTTTTTGTGTGTAAACTGTAATAATCTTTGATTAATTTAATTGAAAAGAACAACATTTATTTGAAATATGATGATTTTGTATCAAAGTAAGTTTCTTCACTGTCCCTTGATCAATTTAATGCTTATATTAAAATATTTCTCTCTCTAAAAAAAGAAAAATCTTACTGATATAAGACTTTTAGTATATACAATGTATTTATTGGTGATTTGTCAGTCTATAAAACTACGTGAATTATTTGATTGAAGACTAGCTATGAATTAATAAAAGATGTATGATGTGCATCTGTAAATGTGCCCTCTAGAAGCTTGCATTCTGCAAGTGAACGACGCATTATTGTACCATCCCAAAGAGGCACAAAATCACTTTCACAGACTTTTTCATTAACTGTTCCCTCCTGGTGGAATGACCTGCCCGACTAAATTTTCAAGAAATGGCTAAAAACACACATCTTCCATCTTTATTTGACCCTATAACTCCAGGGGCCAGTGTCCTGCAGAGTTTTGCTCCAACTTGCCTCAACACACCTGCCTGTATACCTAGTAAGACCTTGATAAGCTGCTTCAGGTGTGTTTGATTAGGGTTGGAGCTAAACTCTGCAGGACTGAACTTTGCAACCCCTGCTCTAACTCTAGCACTCTCTATTCTAATTCTATTTTATCTATCTGTCGTCTTAGTATCTATCTGACCCTCTAACACTAGCTTTCTTTTTTTTAATTATTATTCTATCTACTTGTTTTCTTAAAAAAAGATTTCTTTTTTCTATTGTACTTGTTTTCTTTCATTAAAAACAAACAAAACCTTGCTACGTGTACTGCGTTAGGCTAATGGAGACTTGTCATAGCGCTTGCATATTGTTGCTCTTTTGTTGGTTTTGATTGCTTCTATTGTCTTCATTTGTAAGTCGCTTTGGATAAAAGCATCTGCTAAATGACTAAATGTAAATGTATAAATTGCTAAATAAAGTTGTTAAATATCCTTATTGGTGTACAACCTAAAAATGCCATTGTGCATTAGTATTTTTTGTCCTTTTTTGTTATGTTAATAATTTTATTTTAATATTATACTTCAATAAACATTCCCCACTGATTCAGTTTACCACTAACACATGACAAAGTACACTCAGCTTGTTTGTTGAAATGATGACCTTTTTGGGTGCTTTTTTAACATTTCCTACTGATTAGGAAATGAGAATGTAACGTACAGCATTTATGAACCTGATTAGCAATTACTTTACTTGCCAAAAATTTATCAAAAGTTTAGAAACACTTTGGAATCCACGTGTACTTCTCTAATGAAGAGAATCTTTTTTGTGTGCCAATGTGGCCTCAGGCTTGCTAGGAGCAAGCTTTGGGCATTAGCTTTGAAGCAACCTGTCAAACATTTCATGACTTTTGACATCAAAAAAGCACAGGCTGCAGTACAAGTGCAGTTCTCATCACGTTTATAGCCTAGTAAACATCAGTACTGTCAATGCTCCCCTGATACGATCAGCAAATGCTGGGCAGAGTGACAAGAGCGCTTACTCAGCATGTTATATGAATGTACATCTGGACACTATGAATTCGGTAAATAAACTTTTACAATTGCCAATGAGGCTGTAATGAGATGTTTATTTGAACAACAAACCGTTATCTCTACAGGAAGTATCAAAGAAAACTCAATTTAATATTGTGAGCAATGCAGTTTTTATAGTTTTAAGAACTGTAAGTCGAGCTTACTGTGAGTTTCGACTTTTACAGTAAAGCTGACGTCCTTGGGATCACCCTGTGGAGAGCGTTATCAGGACTGTGAAGTGGAGTAGCATGGATAAAGACAAAGCACTTGAGTCTTCTAAAAAGATTTGTGGTTAACCAAGCACCCGCCTGAGATGGTGATCTAAGGGCCATTTTTCCTGCTTATCAACCTGCCTTAGATTTATGGATGGCAGTCCACTATTTGAGCAGCTAAGCCCTCGATGTGCAGCAGGTCATTACTGTACGTCTCTACTTAAATAGTAATCAAATTCAACAGAATGCTTACGCATAAACTACGCTTATGAAAAGTATCCAAAAAGGTGACGTTTCTCCTCGAATTAATGTGTTCAAATTTTCCAAAAATACAACCCTCCCGGATGTGTTAATGACTATTTATAGTAAATGCTTTGAACATACAAAGCAAAGCTTTGCAGCAGAGGACATGGATTAGCTCAACAAAGATGCCAATTGCTATGGTAACCAGTTCATTCATTCCAGGTTATTCTAGACTTACGCTATAAAATTCATACACAATCATGACTAAAAGATAGTATCTTTATCAATATTTTTGACACAATGTCAATAACCTGAAAGAAAAATGTTAGTTAGCTCTGGAATACTAGAACATTTGTCATACAGTGTGTGAGTCTTTCATCTTTATGACTGTAAGTGTAACTGAATATATATATATGTATATATATATATGTATATATATATATATATATATATATATATATATATATATATATATATATGTATATGTATGTGTATATATATATATATATATATATATATATATATATACACACACACACACACAAACAAACACACACACACATATATATATATATATATATATATATATATATATATAACATATAATATAACTAAATAACTGAACAACCACAAAAGCAAAAATGATTCCTTTGAATATTATCTGTTTATATATGCGATTGTTGTTTTGAACACGCACCCTTGGTTTTCATTATATTTGGTTCATATTTGGTTTAATTATTCATTTGCTGCATTATTAAACAAAGCTATATTTATACCTTGCAGAGGTTTTAATCTTTGCTGGCACCTCCTATGTTTCAATATTGATGAAAGGCCTTTTGCTAAGTCAGTTTACAATGTCGTGCATATTGCCTAAAATGTTATCATAAAGCAAACATATTGTTCAGGGTTATTTTAGTTGAATTGTATATCTGGAAATCATTTTGTGCCATTTCTCTGTGACATCAATATCTGATTATTATGCAACAAGCAACAATTACTTTTGTATTCTTTATTTCTGTTTTTCATATATTTATCATGTCCCACACGAGAAACATTAGGCTACATGTGGTTTAAATATTGGAAATCCTGGAAATCATTTTAGAATGCATTTTAGAATGATTTTCGAAGGATCATGTGACACTGAAGACTGGAGTAATGGCTGCTAAAATTCAGCTTTTCCATCACAGAAATAAATCAGTTTTTAAAATATAGTAAACTAGAAATTCTTATTTTACAGTAATATTTCAAATAATTACAGTTTTACTGTATTTTGATTAAATAAATGCAGCTTTTGGTAAGCAAGAGACTTTCAAAAACATTAATAGAATCTCACCTTTCTAATTGTAGTGTAAGTAATTCTGTAATAATTCTATAATAATTAAATATTTAGCTTCTGTGGTATTTGTTTGGCAAGAGACTATATATGGAATAATTCTTAATGAAGGGAGCCTTCTTTTACAACTCTTCTTCATGTAAAGGCTGCATGGCTCTTTCACATTCATTCACATTCACACTGAAAGGCATCAAATGACTTTGGTCTCCATTTTTATATTTGCATGTGGCACAGAGCGTTAAACACAGACACACATTACACAACGTGCTGTTTTGCGAACGGCGGCAAACACAGATGGATAAAAGAAGAGAATAAAAAAAAGGAATAGGTTTTGGCAGAGGCACCTCACTCAGAGGCGCTTCCAGGGGACCAGCACACACTGGGCTCATCTCCTTCGTTGGCACTTATTTCATATTATTGCCATCATCTGTGCAATTGACTGTGTAATGATAGCTGTGGTTGTGCTGGTGGAAGAATCAAATGAAGCCTAATTGAACTGTAATGACTCTGCCATCCATCAGCCGGTGGCTGCGTGGAGGGACTTACTCTTCTGCCCTGGGGGTTGCTTGCCCCAAGGTTTCCCACAGCAACTGAGCCCTCAAGACAGCACAATCAAGGTCCTCGGCAGCTCCAAACATCCTGGAGGAGCCCCAGTGTGGGTTAAGTTTGTCAAAAAGTGCTGTTTTCTTGTCGATATGGCCAAAGTTTTTATATTTTTTCTCTAAGTCCTGGATTATATGTTTTATGACTTGATACAAATGTATTTATTTATCAACAAAAATGGTGTCCAGTGAATTATATAATTATAAATATAATAAATAAATATATATATATATATATATATATATATATATATATATATATATATATATATATCAATTAATAAAACTTTATCAGTTTAATCTTTTAAAATTTAATGAAATGTTACACAAATATTACAATTAATAAATCTTACAATTAATTGCTTTTTGTCAAATGGGATGCTGCACAACATCTTTGAAGTTATCCTAACTGGAGTAGAAGGGCAGTTTTCATAAATTAATTGTATTCTGAAGCACAGTATAAAAAACTTAAATGAGGTATTTGAAAAAATAACACTGATCAAAATTAGTGAACGCTTACACTTACCTCCCAGTTATTGGTGTTAATCTGGCACCTAGTGCTAATTATATAATAAACCCTATTTAACTGGCAGCATTCCTCCAATTTTCACTGAAATTGTAAGATGGCGGGCCGCTCTATGGTAATAAACCCTGCGACAGGAGGTTGTACAGATAAAGGCCAAAGGGATGACCCTTTCAGCCATTGCAAGAGAAGTTCGTCATTCCAAATCTGTGATTTCTTGAATATTGCATCTTTAGAATGACACTAATTCAGGTCCCCCAAAAATGCTGGTAAGACACGTAAGACAAATGCAAAAGAAAAAAGTGTTAATGTAGAGATAATGTAGAGACTCTCAATGGGGAATCGGTTCCACACTGCAGCTGGAATTGCTTGCCAGTTCAGCGATGAACAGGGAATGGATCTGTCTCGGCATGTTTTAGAGAAGTTGGACTGAAAGTGCTCTCTGCAATGACCCAGCCTCTCATCAGCAGAAAGGCTAGGCTGACCTTTGCTGGGGAGCATGCTGTGAGGAGAGAGGAGAACTGGCCCAAAGTTCATTCTAGTGATGAGAACAAGATTCATTTATTTGGATCTGATGGGAAACATTTTGCAATTTTCATGCAAGACAATGCCCCTGTCACACTGCAAAATGAGTAAAGCTGTTCCTTGAAGCTAAGAACACTGAAATAATGAAATGGCCGGGCCAGAGTCCTGGGCTACATTTTCCAAAAGCATCATAAGCATAAGTTGATCGTAGAACCGTCAGGGCTGCGTTTCCCAAAAGCATCGTAAGCCTACGATCAACTTAGGCTTACAATGCTTTTGGGTAACACAGCCCTGATCTAAACCTGATTTACAAAGTTATAGCTAAGACACCAACTACAGTTTCTAAACTATGGAAGAGAGTAGCTTCCAAGATCACAAGATCAGAAGAGTGGACTAAGATCACACCAGAGCAGTTTGTGTGATCTGTGATGTTCTGCGACTGCAGATGGGCCTCTATACTTCCTACTAATTTCTGACAGCTGTAACCCTCCAAAATTTTTGTTGCAATCTTCTTACCTGCTACAGTGTTTACTGTTCTCTAATTTTGATCACTGTTTTTTTCCACAAAATAAAGGGTTTTGTTGAAATGCCTTGGTTATTTTATCAAACATGTTAGTAGAACGGTGGTATACCTACAGCTAATATTCTTTCAAGTTTTGAGCGGTGAAGATTAACTATATTTCAGAAAAAAATGAAGCATTCATAGATTGTTCTCTAATTTTGATCGCCACTGTATATTATTATTATTATTTTGATCTCCACTGTATATTATTATTATTATTATTTATTTTATATTTGTCATAATTTCTTCAAGTTAAACCAAACTTTTATTGTGAAGTTTTTTTTTGTATTTGACGGTAGTTTTTCTCAAATGAAATGGTGAAAAGCTTATGAAGTGTCTCTCAGAACAGCGCAGGAAATTAAATTAATGTGAACTGTCCTCAAATAATGTGATGGTAGATGCTGAAAACAACTTGAGTGTCATGTGTGTTTGAGTTAGTGTAGTTAACAAAACTACACCACTTATTCCACTGATAGATTGTTACAATAATCCATATCGAGTCCAGAGCTGATCACTGTTATGGACATAAATTTGATCGCAATCTTGATATGATATCGTTTATCGTCCAGCCCTAGGGTTGAGGTTTTGGTACATCTTTAAGTGAAGTGTTTCCTTGACAGATGAAGCAAAGGACTTGCAAAGTTGGATCTGACACCTTCCTGTATGCAACTCTGACACATAATTTATGACTTTACTTTTATATTTGAAAGTGGAATGGCAAAACACATCACCGAAAGGGAAATTCATCAGATAAGGCATGGCAGAAAATTCATCTTGAGATCTCGTTTTTCGTGTCATGTCCCCAGAGGCACAAAATAATGTGAGCAAGATGTACAGGTCTACAATCAATTGACAGCTGTGCGATAAATTCTCCAGCAGTCTATTTCACAGATAAATTTTTTTTTTTGAACAACCGGTATAACCCACGTAACCTTTGCTGACCTGCCACTAATTGCTTGGATGGGTAAATGTACAAACATCACAATACAATATGTTTTTCCATCATTTTGTCTGAGAGTAAATCACAGTGTAATCATGTGTATGATACATTTGTGTGCCTATTTCCATCCTTTTAACTTCCGTTGACCCCATCGCACATGTTGTCTATAGCACATGGTTATTTGTCCAACATTAGTAGCTGTAAAATATTAGGTTTCATTTGCTCTGTCCCTGCAAAATACCGAGAACTGTCAGCATCTCGCTTATGTTCAAAGAGAGGAAGGCTGATTGTGAACTATGGTTGGTTTTAATGCTCAAGGTTTGATTTATCTTCGACTGCCACCGTGCACCCTGCACACTCACCCCAGTCTGTCAGACTGTATTGTGAGGGTCTTGTGTGTGTCACTTCAGCTCAAGGTCTTGAAAGAAATGAAGACTGATTATTCTGGCACCTGAGCTGAGTGCTTGGTTTTTTTTTAATAAAGGACAGAAAGGAAATCGCAAGCTCAGCGTCAGCTGGCAAGCAATCCACTGATCCTGCCGTATCTTAATGGGCATTGTGGGAAAAGAAAAGCGTGTCTGTTTCGACACCTCTGGGTCATTGTCCTGTCTTTGGAGTACTGCAATCTGTTATGGATTCCTGCCACAGGCGATTGTATGCTTCGTAAACCGCACAGATGTTGAAATCACAAAATGCCTGTTCCCGGAATGTGGATGAATTAGGTCAAGATGATGTTATCTGGACTTTTACTTTGTTCTTTGGCAATGAGTCAAAGCAAAGCCACAATGTAGTTGTGTTGAGGAACAATGTTGAGTACAATCCCGGTATTCCATCTCAGCCCCTGAGAGTGCAAGATAAGGAGTAATTGCCTATTTACTCATCAGAACCCTGAATGAAAAGGACAGCGGTATCTGTCTGAGGCCTTCTGAGGATCTCTGAAAGTCAAAAATAATTGACATGTGGGAGGAGCTGTAATTGTAAAAAAAAAAAAAAAAAAGCACTCTGTGTACGACATACCAATTTGCAAAATGTATATGCATAAGTAGCACATTTATAAATACTTTAATGTGTAGCAGATACTGTATGTATGTGTTTAGGTGTACATGTCTAATAAGAGTATACGTTTGCTACAGCCATTGAAAATCAAAACGCTAGAAGAACAAAAATATTAAACAATATAAATGTAGACCTATCATTTATTATTATTATTATTATTATTATTATTATGATTTGGCAACACATTACAATAAGGTCTCATTTATTAACATTATTAATTATCAGGAACAATGTGCAATAAATCTACAGCATTACAAGGTTACAAATGCTGTGAAAATATATTGGTCGTTGTTAGTTTACATGAGTTAATGCATAATGTTAACAAATTAGTGAGAAGTTTGCGAGAAAAGGGCATAAAAATGTGAACTTGAGTGTAGAAATAAAGACAATTGTTTCATTTCTGAATGTATTAGCGTTTTAAAGAAATCCTGAATGAATCAGTGTTTTGAACAAATCACTTAAGTAAAAGATTCAGTGACTCATTTGTCGTCGTCACTTACTGATGTTATAAACCTGAAAATTCTGTCATTAACTACACTGTAAAAAAAAAAAGAAAAGTTGAGCGAACTTAAAAAAACATTTTTTACCAGCTTCAGCAGATTTTTGAGTTTGCTCAACTTGTTTTTGTGGGAGATTCTCAAATTTTTGTTGTATAAACTTAAAACAACAAGTTGAGAAAACTCAAAAAGTTTGTTGCCTTAAAATTTTAAGTTGGCTCAACTTTTTTTTTTTTTTACAGTGTACTCACCCTCATGTTGTTCCAAACCTGTATGAACTACGTTCGTCTTCGGAATACAAATTAATATATTTTTGATGAAATCCGAGAGGTTTCTGACCCTGCATAGACAGCAATGCAACTGACACATTCAAGGCCCAGAAAGGTAGTAAGGACATTATTAGAATAGTCCATGTGATGTCAGGGGTTCCACTGTAATGTTACGAAACTTCAAGAATACTTTTTGTGCTTTTCCGGGTCAGTCCACCGCCATTCAAGAGATTACCACAACGTAATTAACGACAGAATTTTCATTTTTGGGTGAACTTTCCCTTTAAAAAAAAAGTCTTTTTCCCCTCTTAAATATTCTAAATCATCAAGAGTCTGGAACAGTTTTATTGTAAATTCAGTCAACAGCAGAGTTCAGCACCTTCTGTTGTAATTACTCAGGTTGGAAAGAGTTGTGTAATGACATTGGGAAAAGTCTAAGCTGAAAGCAAGCAAGCCAGAGATATTACTAATCTGCAATTACATGTTTACATTTGAGGAGGAGCGCTGATATAGATATTAATATATAATTACCTATCTGAGGCTTGAACACAGCTTCGTTTCATTCTGCTAGTCTCATTAATTTTGAAGGTTAGGAAGTCGTTTAATGACCTGGAAAATTTCTGAAGACTTTATCTCAGTTTGTTCCACTGGTCCTTGCAGTTCAATTTGTGCCCTATTCGGCTGCCTTAATTATATTTATAGGATGCTCTTGTTGTTGGCACTAAGCTGAGATATGGGCTTTCTGTGACAAGCCACATACTGTAGTCATTACGGTGTGTAGAATTGTTTGGGAAAACATGACAAGGGCAACATTTAATAATTTTAGAGCATTTGAAGCCACATTAGTATTCAGTGGACTCTGCATTACATTGAACCCAGCAAACAGGAGAACTTATCAGTGCGGGATGCTTTTATTTGAATATTAAAACGTATGTTGCATCTAAAGCTTCAAATGATAGAGTATTTATTTAGATTAATTTAACAGATTGTTCTCACTCTAAATGCTGTGGTAAAATCACTGATGGACCCATGGACCCGAGTGGATTATTACTTTATTCATTCTCATGCATTTATATTTGCAAAATCAGTTCTGTACCCAGAGACCCCAGTAATTTAAAGCAGACTGAGTGATATAATGTATCTTTTTATTCTTTACATATTGCTGTCTATACATATCAGCTGAAATGGACATCGCTATTGAATCAACTATTAGTCCATCTCTTGTTCATGAATGAAACCTAATATGAGGCTTTCAGATGAAAGTGCCAGTGGGGTTTTTGTCCTTTAATTAAATTTTACAGTAATAATTATCGTGTATATGACTGTCATCACACCAACCTACTTCCTCTGCATTTCTTGCATATAGAGGATATGCTAATTATAAATAAAATCCACATAAAAGCTTGATTTATTACAGTGCAAAATCACTTTAATTGGCATAAAACACAAACTACTGTTGCATTATTAAAATGCCAACAGTAGTTTTATTCTATTTCAACCCAATATACTGAAATAGTCACAACACATCAGCCTCACCAGCCCCCATAAACAACAACAACAACAAAAAAAAAAAAAACCTGCATTAGAATTTCAGTCCTGCTTTCTGATATGACACTGAAATTGTGAATAAGTTATTGGATAATAATCAGCCATGTGTAGTGATTTCTCACCCAGAGATCACCGTGGTGCTATTGACCCATGTCCATGTCCCTTCTTCAGTTCTGTCAGTCACACCAGTCCAAACCTTGTTACCTACAATAACTTTTACAACACATGAACCAAGAACACATGCATAGTTTATTGACTTGCTGAATAGACAGTGGGGTCCACACTGAAAATGTGTGATATAAGATCTAACTGAAAAGTTGTAATATTTTGAAAAATGACAAACAGAAAATGTTATGTTCAAATGAATGGGTGCCATCAAAATGAGAGTTCAAACAGCTGCTAAAAGCATTACAATAATCCACAAGTAATCCACATGACTGGATGCTACACCCACCTTCCACCTTGCCCCGCCTCTCTCCTCCTTATTAGCATTTAAAGCTACAGACACAGAAATGGCACGTCCTAAGGAAAGCTCATTGTGGGACTGGCTCGTAGTGGCTGAAATTCTGCACCAAGGCTGAATTTCGGGAAAGAGACTTCAGATACAGTACTAGGGACCACTTAGGCCTATATAAAAGCATCCAAAAAGCAGCATGTCATGGGACCTTTAAAGTTAAACAGGCACAGTAATGGATTTGTTTGTTATAAACATGTAGCTTTTCACTTCACAAGATGTTAATTGATGGACTGGAGTCATAATACTTTTGGATTATTGTAATGTTTTTATCAGTTGTTTGGACTCTCATTCTGATGGTACCCATTCACTGCAGAGGATCCACCGGTGAGTGATATAATGCTAAATCTATCAATCAAACTACATCTTGGATGGCCTGAGAGTGAGTAAATTTATAACCAGTTTTCATTTTTGAATGAACTATTCCTTTAGATGTCATTTTGTTTTTAAACTAGTTTTTAATTAAAACTAAATAAAATAAATTTGCATATAAATTGTTCATTACATGGCAGTTGTTATGCTAATAATTTTTGATTTGTAAAGAAAAAAGTACATAACTATAAAATAATTAACATTTACATTATAAAATTATCTAAATTTGAAAAATGCAGTAGTGGTCTCACACTGTACATATGCACTGTATTAGCATAGAATATTTTTTCCTCTTCATCTTCATTCATATTCCTTTTGCAGCTTTCAGGTAAGTAATGAAGGCTGTTTCAATGAGGTCAAAATATTTTAAACCGTGTCAGTGTAAAAGAGTATCAGACTTTGTCTGTGCAAGAACACATAACGAGTCTGCTAACGCTGAGTCGCGCATTTATAATTTTTGTAGGCTAACAGAAGATTTCAACTCACTTATTATTCCAGTTTTTATGAGTAGCTGGTAAACTTGAGACTGCACTAGAGTCAGCACTAAGATGAGTAACTTAGGGGTGAATAACTTAAAAAAATGTATTTAAAAAGGAAAATAGCAATTGCGAATCTGTATAAAGCAAGGGAGCACATTTTATTTTGTGATTTGCATATCTTGACCTGTACCTCTACTGCACTCAATCATCATTCTTCCCCTGTGTTTGGCTTTTAGCAGGTAAAGAGACTTTTTATGGATGGACCACTTATTCTATTTCTGTTGTGCAGACAGATAACAGCCAGAGTGAGAGGGGGCGGCACAGGGAGCTGCTTGGAAAAAGTTACCCACTTAATTCATTTTCAATGAGAGAGGAAAAGAGAGAGTGGGTGGAATCCTGTGAAACTGGAGAAGGTGTCTGAGAGATGTCTCCGCTCACAACACCAGCTCATGCTCCAGAAAATGCTGACGCTCGAGATGACTAGATCCAAGTAAATAGTTTCAAAACTAATTTATATATTCATTCTTTTTGTAATCAAGTCATACACTGTGGCTGTTAAACTGAGTTACACATGAAATGTTTGGTAAAATATAACATTTTGCCTAGGGGTACACAGTGGTTTTCACAAAACATTTTAATATATAAGGTTTGTATTAAATGCTTTAGTTTTTTAATTAATACAATTTTAAAACATTTAATAAAATTCTTTAAACAGTTTTGAATATTTTCACAAACTAAGAACACAAAGTCTATTCATTCATAAACAAATTTGCAAGTCTGAGTAATGTGATTTTCACCACCAATATTTATTTATTTATTCATGGTAAATATTTTTAAAATATTTACAAAAATATAATTTATAATATGGTTTTCACCACTTTATAAAATGTTACAATGAGTTCAGTAAATATTTTTAAAATATTTTCAAAAGTATCATTTATATTGTGGCTTTCACTATACTTTATTATAAATTCTGGAAAATATGTTGTAATATTTTATATATTTACTGAAAAATATTATTTATAATTATAAAATATTATTTATTATTATAAATAATATTTATAATGTGATTTTTTAAGTAAATACTTCACTAAAATCTATTTGTAATGTGGTTTTCACTTTATAATATTTTACTACAGTATATGTTTGTAAATATTTACTAAAATATGTAACAATATTTTTCAGAACTTTTACAATCTAAGAGGAAAAAGACAACTTAATTCATCAACTTCATTCATCTGAGCGCGATAGAAAAAGGTAAAAAAAGATTATTTATTAATTTAGTATTCACAATTTTACACTGTTTTGCTGAATAGTGAGAAAGTGATTATTTTTTATCAGTAGGATGAATGTACTGTACATGCTACTGTACAATGTACTCTAACCCAGAATTTAGTGCACAAAGCTACATTTAGTAAATGCATACTGTTTATGATGACGGCCTTATGACAACTGTCATTATGGAAAATAATGATAATGGAACGTATTTGCTCCCTCTAAGACTAGCATTAGTCTTAAAAGCAATGCATTAAGAGCTCTATCCCTTGCTGTGTTAATTGTTCAGTTGCACAGGATATACGTTAAATAATAAATGAATCTCTGGAAGAAAACCATGCTCCAGTACAGGTGCTTTGAGATTGTAAGAACGCACAACCGCCATCACATTTTTATAGCTTTGAATGTATACAGTGAAAATCACATTGAGAATTTTTGGCAGCTTATAGAAGTTGTCATTTCATGTATGCCTCACATTAAATTTTACTTTAAGGTTGTAATATCAAATTCTAGTGTAAGGTGACCCTTACAGACAATCCGTTTAAACCTTCACAGCACCTCTGCAATAACGTACAGCAGTTATAAAATATTATATTCGCACCGAAGAATTGGACGATAGCTATAATAGGAATATGAGAACACCTGGGTCCATTCTTGTCTCAGTACTTAAAACATCTCGAATCCATTCCTCGCCATGTCATACCTCATTCCTCATTTTAAGGGCCACACTTAAAACCCTGTGATAGCACCTTAAGCAGTGAAAATGACTTCCTCCATCATTGCCCGCCTCAAATAGGACACGCCATCAGAAACGTTGAGCTTTAATGTTAGCGCCGAGTGAAGACGTATGACAAGCCTTCTCAAGGGATCACACATCATCATTGTTTGGCTAATGGTCTTCGTTTGAGCTGCACAAAAACCCAGGAAGATTAATGATCAAATCAAATGTTCAAATTAAAAGTAATTAAGAGAGGGCATAGAAGTGGAAGCAATTAACTCCTGTAGTTGGATTCTTTTGTTGGCATTCAGCATTTCTGTTTGCATTCTCTGCGCAGTCACTCCAGCGGAGTCTGTGTGGACCTCTGTGTCCTTCGTCTTTCAATCCCCCACTGTGTGCAACTTCCCAGAGCCCAGAGGCCATTTGTCAGAGGTTGGCATGGGTTGCAGAGACAAAGTGTGGGGCATCCCAGGGCACAGTCTATGAGATCTGCTCCCCGGAAATGCTGTAATACCCCCGCAGTGGGACAAAAATGTATCTGAGCCTTAGAGAAGTGTGCAGACACCCGCTGGGAGCATTTATTGTACTGTAAGAAAAAAAATAAAAAAATAAACAGGCGTAGATCTTGAGGTGAAGTTGCTGTCCTTGTAGTTGTGTAGCAGATTCAGACTGATCCTGAACATTCAAAACCCAGATCTTTTGTGCCAAAGCGGTTTGCTGACCACAATGTAAATGAAAGAAACACTTCACAGGACTTAAAGAAAAAACTGACTAAGAAGCCGCTGTCTCTTAAAATAAAACAAAATAGTTTTTATTTACAGAATTATTGATTCTTTTGAAAATTTTTGTATTTAGTGTATGTTTATATATTAAAGTTATTTAGTTTATGTGATACAGTATAAAATAGGGTATTAATTATTTGTCATTAATGTTGATTATATTTGAGCCATACTGTATTTCACTGTCACTCTGAATATTTCTGCCTGTTTTTGTAGAAAAACTTTAGTCACATCAGAAAAAAAATATAGTCAATTCAACCTTAATATTCTACTCAGCATAAAATATTTGAGATGTTTTTGTAGAGTACTTTGTTGTGAATATATATCTTTAACTTTTTAATAATTGATTTGATGAAAAGACCTGAAGAGTACATTACAGCGACGGTATCTTGTTCATTTGAATTGGACATACATTAACAAAAATAACTGGTTCAGTGAGGGTGTCAGTTCTGAACTCATAAATCGACTCCCTGAACGAGTCTGAAGGTGTGGTCATATTAGCAAAATCAAAAAGGTCCATTATTCACAGTGTAGCGATATATGAAGCACATCTCACAATAATCTTTTTCAAGTTGGTCAACACGACAAATCCTTCGCCCTCACATGAAATTAATGGATTCGGCTGGTGCACAGTCAAGCGAAATTATATCTGATGAAATTGCATGTAGAGGATTTTTAGATTGTTTCCATGTGGTGACTACATTTTCAATCATTGTCAGATATTTTCATATTTTCTAAGTTTGTTACATTACTGTACGTCTCTGATGGATCTTAATTTCCTAGTCCCATTCTGCAATAGGTAACTTTTTCAATGTTTACCACCCTAGTAGTGAGGAGACATGCTGGTATGGACATTTCTTTGTGTTTATTGTAGTGAAACCATTTGGGAAATGATATATATATATATATATATATATACTGTATATATAATATTGTTTGTCCTGCTAGTGAAACAGGTAGACAGTGACAGACTTGTTTGCGCCATTAATATTAGCTTCATGTTTCTAGGCTACCGTGCCATTGTTAAACCTTTCTTTCTTTCTTTCTTTCTTTCTTTCTTTCTCCATAAGGGTTCTTATTTCAGTTGGATAGATGGTCATTTATCATCAGACTCAAAGGGTGAAGGGTTTGCTGACCTGGGGAAAAAAATTAAACCCATAACTGATTTAATGTGCATGTCTCTGGAAATCCATTGTATGAAGCTGAAGTAACTGTGCAGACTTAGTGTAAAAATATTTGCCGTAATTTAGAATGGAGTTTTTAGACCATAAAATGATGTCTTAGACTTGCCAGTTTTGCATAGTCTCCAGCAGTTCACTTGGCATTTCTTTGTTAGTTATGATCTTCCATCACCGAACACAAACAGTGAGTTATTTAAATTCAACAATATACGTCAATATACATGATTTATGTTCACGCACAGTGTGTCAGTAGTTAATTTTTCATTAGAGGAGCATTTTCATGCAAATGCCTTGCATGGATTGCTTTCACTTCAAGTAAATAGTCAACATTTTTTACCTTCGCTAACCTTTGAAAACATAAGGTTTGAAGGTCCATTTCCAATTGGGTAACCTGCTACTATTTAAAACATAGTTTACATGACCTTACATTTTTGGGTTATTAAGAATTGGTTTAAGTTGCACATAAACACAGAAGGTGCTGGAACCCTGTTGTTTTTGTCATGCTTTTCTTTTTCTTATTATTCTTCTTATTCATTTTCTAAACTAAAAGTGTACCAAACTTAGTGGGATGATCATAAATTCCCCCACTTAGCTTATTTTCTAAAAAGAAAATTGCCATTTTGATCAATGTGAATGAGAGTTGAAGTCTGTAAATCTAATGTTGTTCACTACATAAATAATTTTAGATCTCAGTTTAGCATCAGTGTAAACAGCTGCACACGTAATAAAAATACGTCGAGATTATTTTCTATAACATTTTCATTATTAAACCCAGTTTAATGACATGATCGAATATATTTTAGTGTAGAATATATACAGAAATAATTCTGTAAAGAAACACTTAAAAACAGCTTGTATTGCAGTTTAGCAGCACTGTGTGGTGTTTGGAGCTTTGAGGATTGTCATTTGCAGCTAGATTTGAGTTTGTTCGTTGAAAAAGATGATAAAGTTCAGGTGTTGTAGGATTGTTATGCAAGAAAATATGTAGTATAGTAATAGACAAAGGTGACAGCATGGCTATGATGACAGTCTAAGGGAAGGCAAAGGTAAACATTGATCTTTTCCCAGCCCTATAATCACAGATAGAATAAATCCCTTGGCAGTGACTTCCCTTGAGCTGGAATCCGACGGACCCAATTTCTGGAAATAAAGCTGCTGATGGGAAGTGCTCAGTGCACTCCCAAGAGCAGATATAATGATTCAATACTGTAGCATTAGAAGCTGCCGCAGTGGCAGTGTGGAAACGCTGGTGGCAGGTTTGCAGTGCTAATGGACCCAAGACATCGGTGCAGGGCGCCTGTTTGTTAGACGTAATCATGACGCTGAAAGCATGTCGCCTTTCATAGATGTTAAATAACTTGGTATAGCTTTTTTTAGACTTTTGATTCTAATAGGCCTCCTTCGTCACTTACTCAGACTTACTGTGTTTCTTATGTTTCTTGTCTTGCTACTTGCTAAGCAGTGACAGGTGACATTACGGCATTTAACTGGTCAGAAATCTGTGCACTGCGAGGTGAGTCATCAGTATTTTTTGATCCCTTTTAACCAGTTTAGAAATACTGTGAATTTTAAATGTGTAATTAATTTTGGTGACTTTTATGTGTGGATGACTTCAAAGCTAATAGATATAAAACAAAACTCCAATTTTGATTTCATGAGGTGTTAAATGTGATTTCAAACTATAGATTTAAAAATAAAAAATATACAATTGGCCTCTGGCACCATTTTAATCAGCAAGCACAATACATCAAGCTGTTTATATTTTAGCAGTTATTATTACAGGATCTGTGTAAAGCACGCAGATGTAGTTGGCACATCATTTAATTGCAGACTTGCTGGAGGGAAAAATCCATGTTTTTCTACAGCATTATATATAATATCGACTGCTTCTGTAGGAACAGCACAAGTCCTCTCTGTATTTATGAAGACACTGTTGTGCCCTGACATTAGGTTTCTCCTAGGTTCCTTCTATGGTGGACATGATCGCTGTCGTAGGAGGAATGAGTGAATGCGCTGCCATGAATTATTCAGTATGGCAGAGCAAACACTTGGAAAGATTTCATTGGGAAGAACATTATGCTCCACTGTGAGATTCTGACTAAATAAAGGGCAGCTTTGTTTTAGCCTAAAATAGTCTAGTGGCCTAATTATGCATATGATGGTGTGTTACTCTTGGAGCTAAAACCCATGTGACTAGATGTCCTGTCACGTACTGGATCTAGTTCTTTTTCTCACAGCAACTTTTAGATAGAATCAGCAATTTTTTTTCACTTTTCTGCAGGGGCAGTGGTAAGCATGTCAACAAGTTTGACTTCAGTGGTCCATCTACTTCAGCACTCTCAAATTCAAGGTCTGTTTTAAAAAATATATATTTTAAGGTCTCTACATTTTGTATGGCACAATGCTACTGATATTATCAAACTCTTTTTAGTTTATAGATAACCGTTTATTGTGTAATAATCAGTGTATCATTATACAGTATTTTAAACTTTTTTAGGTACAAGACCCTCAAAAGCTTGACATGACCGCCTTGTGAAGGTCCTTTTTCTAGATTTCTATAAAATGCATATTTTTCATCAAAGAATCCTGAAAAAAAAATATGTAAAATGTGACCCCCCCCCCAAAAAAAACATTAAGTAGCAAAATTGTTTTTAAATTTGATAATAATAAGAAGAAACGGTTATTGAGCACCAAATCAGCATATTTGTCACACAACGCTGTGTCTAAAAGACAGGAAGACTCAAGTGCTGTTCTAAACAGAGAAATTAAGTTTATTAGAAACTTCGGATGATCACATCCAAAAACAGAAACACAAAGTTCGGGAGCAAAAACTGGGCTCCCAGTGCCCACACCAACTGGACAGATGGCTGGGAGAAATAGACCGAAAAGGGTTCAGTCTCACGCTCCCAATCCGGACCTGCTATCCAGTGGATCAATTAATCCTCGCCTGAGGATCCTGAACACAGTACAAAAATAGAAGAGAGGAGATCTCTACATATGCAAGGTTAGACGTAACACAAGAAGACATACCGACACAGAGAAAAGGCATAGATGGGAATAAATAGGAAAGGGGAAACGAGTAACAGGTGCGGGGCTAATGGAGCGCACAGCGCTGTGAGTTATCATTGATTGCTCCCCCACGTGCAGCCGTAGATGACAGGATGAAAACAAACCACCACGTGTAGCTGACATAGCAGAAATGAGTCAGAGAGAGGTGCTGACCATGACAATATTAGACTGATTTCTGGAGGATCATGTGACATTGAAAACTGGATTAATGACTGCTGAAAATTCAGCATTTCTATCACAGAAATAAATTACATTTGAAAATATATTGCAATAGAAAACAATTATTTTAAATTATAATATAATTTCACATTATTACTGTTATTTTATCAAATAAATTCAGGCTTAATGAGCATAAGAGACTCCAAATTTTTAACCATTAGCATGTATATAAATCTGGATTTTTCTGACCAGTCTTTTGAAGCAAAACTGAAGCAGAAATTTGATTGATTTTGATTAAAAAGGGGGGAACACTTTACTAATACCTTTTGCGACCCAGGACCCGTTTGAAAACCCCTTTTTTGAATAACCATATGACAGTTTGTGTTTACAGTTTGTAGGCTAACCCCAGTGGCTAATCATGTTTTGTTTTCCCCTTAAAATCACAACTGGTCATAGTTTAAATGACTTAGTCTAGAACCACCTCTGCCTTTCTAAAACCTAAAACCTAATATTGTAGATTAGCCTTTCTTTTGGTCAAATTTTCAGATGTTGTAGAAGGATCACACATAGCTCAGCCTGCACTTAGCCTACCTTTGCAAAACTCTCATAAAAGGCTTTTTTTTTATGACACTATATTTCTGTGTAGCTCTGAGACAGCTGCCTAGTGCAGTGGGTGGAAAAACATCCACACCCTTCAGCCATTATTGCTCTCTGATTTCCCTGACAGGGAAATTACCTTCACACCCCCGATGAACATATACGACCATTAACTCCTCTACTGTCGTGGCCTTGGAACTGTTAAATCCATACCTAGGAATTGTTACTGTCTCGACCCCACGTCTCTTTCCATGCTCTAAACATTATGGTTGAGGACGTAATGGATTGCCACATTGTAAATCGCCAGCATTAGTTTGACATCTGCTAAAGGTCACCACAGTGTGTTCTGTGTATTTTAGTGTCAGTGTGGGGGATACGAATCACCTGCATGCATACACTTTACCCGTGGACAGTTACCATGGTACATTTTACTGCTGCCTGCAGTATTGTTATTCTGCTACAGGTGATGAGAATGTTCAAAGTGTTCCCCTCTTTCTTTGTGGGAATCAGTTCACGCTATGCATTCTCATTGCATGAGGTGTTACTATTAACGGAATAGTTCACTAAACAACTGTCGTTGTTTTTATTTCTTCTGTGGAACACAGGTTTCAGTTTTGTTTTTCAAATATTTATAGCAACTTTGGAGCAAATTCTGCAGTAAAAAAAAAAAAAACAGAAGAATAGTGATGAATATATATGAACGCATAGCACAGAGAATGTTTTAAAGCGAATACAGGCCACATTTAGTTAGTGAGTTGAGCTTCTGAGCATAACTAATTTAATAATGCTAAGGGGATAAACAATCTAATAAATGAAACCCAGAGAAAATAAAAAGAGTGTGAATTTCCTGAAATTGTAACATCATTCAGACAAAGATTGATTAAAACTCAGCTCCACACATTGGACGTTGTATCGAGATGATCAATCCTTACTGTAAAAATATTGATAACTAGTAATTTTATTATTTATTGTGAAAAGTAGTGCACAAAATAGACTTAGTGGGGAAAAATAAACTGACAGCTCTCATTCAAGCAGAGAGAGATGATAATGACAGCGACAGAAACATCACTATATAACTTGTGACGAGTCGGTTGCCCTCCCCCTTGTTGTCATCACCACCCCGTCCCTTATTTGCCGCCCTTCACCAGGCTCCCGATGGGAGTGGGTGTGCGAGAGAGGAGGGGCGTGGAAGCAGCGAGGGCTGGCGGCGTGTGATGAGGCACACCTGGACTGCATGAAGCCTCATCACCGCCGCTGTTTAAAGGAACACTCCACTTTTTTTGGAAATAGGCTCATTCTCCAACTCCCCCAGAGTTAATAAGTTGAGTTTTACCGTTTTTGAATCCATTCAGCTGATTTCCGGAACTGGCGATAGCACTTTTAGCATAGCTTAGCATAGATCATTGAATCCGATTAGACTAGTAGCATCACATTCAAAAATGACAAAAGAGTTTCGATATTTGTCCTATTTAAAACTTGACTCTTCTGTGGTTATATAGGTGTACTAAGACCGGCGGAAAATGAAAAGTTGCGATTTTCTAGGCTGATATGATTAAGAACTATGCTCTCATTCCGGCGTAATAATCAAGGAACTTTGCTGCCGTACCATGGCCGCAGCAGGTGCAGTGATATTACGAATCGCCTGAAAGTAGTCCCCAGCTAGGTACCTAGTTATAATATAGCTGGGGACTACTTTCAGGCGCTACGTAATATCACTGTGCCATGGTACGGCAGCAAAGTTCCTTGATTATTACACCGGAATGAGAGTATAGTTCCTAGCCAAATCGGCCTAGAAAATCGCAACTTTTCATTTTCTGCCGGTCTTAGTACACGATATAACTACAGAAGAGTCATGTTTTAAATAGGACAAATATCGAAACTCTTTGGTGCTTTGGTGCTACTGGTCTAATCGGATTCAATGATCCGATTAGCTATGCTAAAAGTGCTATCGCCAGATCCAGAGATCAGCTGAATGGATTCAAAAACGGTAAAACTCAACTTATTAACTCTGGGGGAGTTGGAGAATGAGCCTATTTCCAAAAAAAGTGGAGTGTTCCTTTAAATGCCGAGCGCGCCTCTCCTCGAGATACCGATCTCTTCCCCCGTGCATGCACGCTGGTGTCCTCGTGGGTCCAGGAAGGGAGTGTAGAGGGACTTCCGCCACTGGAGACATGAGCTGCAGAACCCGCGGTCCGGATAAAAGCCGCACCCGTATTACGGCCGTCGGGCCAGGATGCCGGGCCGTACAAGTCCTGCCAAAGGCCGTGGACAAAGAGGAAGAGCCGCCGCTAGGATGAAGCCGCCGCCCCTCGCGCCCCGGACCAGAGCGGGAGTGCGTGCGGCCGCCGGACTCCGCCCCTTACCTGGACCCTCCCTTCCAGAACACTGCCCTCCTTCACAAGCCCCGCAGCACGACGAGGACACCAGACCCCCTGTTTATTTTGGACACCTTTTCCCCCCTTGGACACTTTATTTTATTATTTCTGTTGAATAAAAGCCTCTCCGAGGCCTGACGCCACACCCACTGTGTCTGTCGTTGGCTCCTCCTGTCATAAACTACATAACAGTACACACTATGTACAGTGTAACGCTCTATATAAAGGCACAGCTAAATGTGACATTATCATGAGTTTATGTGAGTGTTTATATACAGTATCTCACAAAAATGAGTACACGCCTCAGATTTCTGCAACCATTTTAGTTTATCTTCTCGAGGGCAAATACTATAGAAATGAAACTTGGATATATTTTAGAGTAGTCAATGTGCAGCTTGTATAGCAGTACAAATTTACTGTCCTCTAAAAATAACTCAGCATATAGCCATTATTGTCTAAATAACTGGCTACAAAAGTGAGTACACCCTAAGTGATAACAGTCAAGTCAAGTCACCTTTATTTATATAGCGCTTTTAACAATACAGATTTTGTCAAAGCACTTAACAGTATCAAATTGGAGGATAGAGTGTCAGTAATGTATAATGATAAGATTAAACACTCAATTTTTAGTTAAAGACATTTCATTATTGATTTCAGAGATGTTATTGTCTAGCTCAGTTTAGTTTAAATAGTATCTGTGCGATCAAATCGGCGATAATCGCTAGAAATTAAGTGTCCCCAACTGAGCAAGCCAGAGATGACAGCGGCAAGGAACCAAAACTCCCTCTGTGACAGAATGGAGAAAAAAACCTTGGGAGAAACCAGACTCAGTCGGGGGGCCAGTTCTCCTCTGGCCAGATGAAACCTGCAGTTTAAAAGTTTATATTTCTATTTTTTATTTTGTTGCAATTTCTAACAATAATAGTGTTATGTAGTTAGTTATTTTGTTATATTTTTAGTTATTTTGTTATATTTTTAGTTTTATTGTATTTTAATCGAGGTCTTCACTGGGGATATGTCTCTGGGGCTCATCTAGGTGTCCTGGTGTCCACTGATGATCAGGGCTGTAGACATCATCTCTTGGTGCTGATCCACCATCTGATCGGATACGAACTGAGAAACAGAATAGGAAAGAAAAAGACAAATATTAGCGTAGATGCCATTCTACTTGCAATGTAACGAGTACATCGTGTGTTATGGGGAGTGTTCCCGGTTCCGGTTGATCTAATTAATGCAGCCTAACAATCCTTTAACGGATTTGAATAATAGAAGCATATTAGTGTGTTATGTGTAAGCCAGGCTAAAGAGATGGGTCTTTAATCTAGATTTAAACTGACAGAGTGTGTCTGCCTCCTGAACAGTGTTAGGTAGATTGTTCCAGAGTTTGGGTGCTAAATAGGAAAAGGATCTGCCGCCCGCAGTCGATTTTGATATTCTAGGTATTATCAAACGGCCAGAGTTTTGAGAACGAAGTGGACGTGGAGAACTATAGTGTGATAAGATGTTTGATAGGGAGCCAGTGCAGTGTTGACAGAACTGCGCTAATATGGTCATATTTACTGGTTCTAGTAAGGACTCTAGCTGCTGCATTTTGGACCAACTGTAGTTTGTTGATCAAGCGTGCAGAACAACCACCCAATAAAGCATTACAATAGTCTAACCTTGAGGTCATAACAGCTATACGTCATTTAACCATGCAAAGCCACATGTCCTATTCATCATGTTCATGTTTTTGTCTGCTTGACAGGACCATACAAATTTGTTTATCTTGTATTAGAGCAGTTCAAATTTGGTGCTTTGAGTACAGTTCTATCATACTGACCACTGGATTTTCAACATGGCACCTCATGACAAAGAACTCTCTGAGGATTTGAGAATCAGAATCGTTGCTTTCCACAAAGATGGCCTAGAAGTTCGGTAACACCCTGAAACTGAGTTACAGTACAGTGGCCAGTGGCATACAGAGGTTTTCCAAGACGGGTTCCACTCGGAACAAGCCTCGCAAGGGTCGATCAAAGAAGTTGAGACCTCGTGCTGTGCTTTAGGTGCAGAAACAGATGCATGAGTGCTGCCAGCATCGCTTTAGAGGTTGCAGAAGCGGAAGGTCAGCTTGTCAGTGCTCAGACCATACTCTGCACACTGCAACAAGTCGGTTTGCATGGCCGTCATGCCAGAAGGAAGCCTCTTCAGAAGCTGGCTCACAAGAAAGCCCGCAAACAGTTTGCTGAAGACAACCTGTCCAAGAGCATGAATTACTGGAAACATGTCCTGTGGTCTGATGAGACTAAGATATACTTGTTTGGCTCAGATGGTGTCCAGCATATGTGGTGATGCCCTGGTGAGGAGTACCAAGAAAATTGTGTCTTACCTACAGTCAAGCATGGTGGTGGTAGCATCATGGTCTGGGGCTGCATGAGTGCTGCTGGTACTGGGGAGCTGAGGTTCATTGAGGGAAACATAGATTCCAACATGTACTGTGACATTCTGAAGCAGAGCATGATGCCCTCCTTTCAGAAACTGGACCGAACGACAGTTTTCCAACATAACAACGACCCCAAACACACCGGCAAGATGACAACTGCCTTGCTGATGAAGCTGAAAGTGAAGGTGATGGAGTGGCCAAGTATGTCTCCAGACCTGAACCCTACTGAGCGTCCTCAAATGGAAGGTGGAGAAGCACCATGTGTCTAACATCCAGCAGTTCTGTGATGTCATTATGGAGGAGTGGAAGAGGACAACAACCTGTGCAGCTCTGGTGAATTCCATGCCCAGGAGGATTAAGGCAGTGCTAGATAACAATGGTGCCCCTACAAAATATTGACACTTTGGACACAGTTTTGACATGTTCACTTAGGGTGTACTCATTTTTGTAGCCAGTTATTTAGACAATAATGGCTATATGTTGAGTTATTTTTAGAGGACAGTAAATTTGTACTGCTATACAAACTGCACATTGACTACTCTAAAATATATCCAATTTTCATTTCTATAGTATTGTCCCTTGAGAAGATATACTAAAATGTTTTCTGAAATGTGAGGGGTGTACTCACTTTTGTGAGATACTGTATATAGTGTTGTTTATATATTTCGCCCCCTTCCTGTTTTTTTTTATTTTTTGCATATTTGTCACACTTAAAAGATTCAGGTCATCAAACAAATTTACAAAATGCAGTTTTGAAATAATGATTTAATTTATTAAGGGAAAAAAGCTGTCCAAACCTGCCTGGCCCTACGTGAAAAAGTAATTGCCCCCTAAATCTAATAACTGGTTGTGCCACCCTTGGCTGCAACAACTGCAATCAAGCGTTTGCGATAACTGCCAATTAGTCTTTCACATTGCTGTGGTTGAATTTTGGCCCACTCTTCTTTGCAGAATTGTTTTAATTCAGCCTCATTGGAGGGTTTTTGAGCATGAATGGACTGTTTAAGGTCATGCCACAGCATGATTGTGACCTTGAACCACAAAACCAGTCTTAAGTCGATGGGGTATATTTGTAGCAATAGCCAAAAATACATTGTATGGGTCAGAATTATAGATTTTTCTTTTATGCCAAAAATCATTAGGATATTAAGTAAAGATCATGTTCCATGAAGATATTTTGTAAATTTCCTACTGTAAATATATCAAAACTTAATTTTTGATTAGAAATATACATTGCTAAGAACTTAATTTGGACAACTTTAAAGGTGATTTTCTCAATATTTAGATTTTTTTTTTTTGCACCATCAGATTCCAGATTTTCAAATAGTTGTATTTCGGTTGTTGTATTCCAAATATTGTCGTATCCTAACAAATCATACATCAATGGAAATCTTATTTATTCAGCTTTCAGATGATGTATAAATCTCAATTTTGAAAAACTGACACTTAAAAGACTGGTTTTGTGGTCCAGGGTCACAATTGGATTTAAGTCTGGACTTTGACTTGGTCACTTGGTGAGTTTGGGATCATTGTCCTGCTGCATAACCCAGGTGCTCTTGAGCTTGAGCTCACAAACTGATGGCCGGACATTCTCCTTCAGGATTTTCTGATAAGAGTGCAGAATTCATGCTTCCATTAATTACGGCAAGTCATCCAGATCCTGAAACTACAAAGCAGCCTCAGATCATCACACTACCTCCACCATTAACTGTTGGTATGATGTTCTTTTTATGAAATGCTGTGTTGGTTTTATGCCAGATATAACGGGACACGCACCTTCCAAAAAGTTCAACTTTTGTCTCATCAGTCCACAGAATATTTGCCCAAAAGTCTTGGGGATAATCAAGATATTTATGAGCCTTTGTGTTCTTTTAGGTCAGCAATGGCTTTTGCCTTGGAACACTCCCATGGATGCTGTTTTTGCCCAGTCTCTTTCTTATCGTTGAATCATGAACACTGACCTTAATTGAGGCAAGTGAGGCCTGCAGTTCTTTAGAGTTCTGGGTTCTTTTATGACCTCCTGAGTCGTCGTTGCGCTCTTGTATACACTCTTGGCTTTATAACCCTTTCCAGACTGATACGTCAACTATTTTGTTTCTCATCTGTTCTTGAATTTCTTTAGATCGCGGCATGATGTGTTGCTCTTTAAGCATGCTTCACTTTGTCAGACAGGTTCTATTTAAGTGATTTCGTGATTCAACAGGTCTGGCAGTAATCAGGCCTGGGTTTGGCTAGTGAAATTTAACTCTGCTTTCTCAAATAATATGGTTAATCACAGTTCTTTCATGATTTAACAGGAGGGGGCAATTAATTTTTCACGTAGGGCCAGGTAGGTTTGGACAGCTTTTTTCCCTTAATAAATTTGTTTGATGATCTGAATCTTTTAAGTGTGACAAATATGCAGAATTGTATATATGTGTATATATATATATATATGTATATGTGTAATATATGTAATATATATATATGTGTGTATATATATGTGTGTGTATGTATGTATATATATATATATATATATAGTCACGGGGTGAAGAATCACACGACAAGGACCGTTCCAATAAATGCCCTGGAGGGTGGATTTATTGACTCAAAAAGATAACAAACAGGTTTAAAGGTGCGCTGGTGCAGTCTGTCTCTTCCTCTGTCCTTGTGCAGGGTGCCCGTGCTCGTGCTCTGTGTTGGCTGTTCGGTCACACGCTGCTGTTTAGAGGTGCAAAGAGATGAGAGAGAGAGTGGTTAGCTGCAGTCTTTCTGGAGGTCGAACTCAACAGTGGCGAGATCTGCTGGGCTAATAATACCGCCGGCTGACGAGCTGCAGCTGGTAATGATTTTTGGCATAAAAGAAAAATCTATAATTCTGACCCATACAATGTATTTTTAGCTATTGCTACAAATATACCCCAGCTGGTAATGAGGAAGTGCAGGTGTTCTGCCTCCAGGTTCTGCCTCCTGGTCCTGCATCCTGGTCCTGTTGGAAACGTGAGACAGTAGGGGATTAATAGGGGGTGGGTGGGGAGTTACCCCTGACAGACCTGCAAAAGCTGCCCAGATCCGAGAGAGACCGTCGGCGTTGGTGTGTGCGGCCCCTGCGCGGTGACGCACAATGAAGTGGAAGTCCTGGAGCGCGAGGAACCAACGAGTCACCCTGGCATTGGTGTCTTTGGTGCGGGCCATCCACTGGAGGGGCGCGTAGTCGGTGATCAGGGTGAACTTCCGGCCGAGGAGGAACTTCCTTTTCCACAGTGGCGTAGTTTCTCTCGGCTGGGGTCAGCTTCCTGCTGATATACAGGAAGGGATACTCCTCCCCTTCTTGAACCTGTGACAGGACGGCTCCCAGTCCCGCGTCGGAGACTAAAATCTGGGGCTCGGAGGACGGGCTCGGAAGTGAGAGCCTCCTTGATTCTTTGGAAGGCCTCCTCTGATGCTGCCGACCACTCGGAAAGCACCCTCCGTAATCTCTCCAGATGATCTTCCCAAGAGATGGAATGGACCACCACGTCATCCAGGTAGGCCGCAGCATACGCCTGGTGGGGCCGTAAGAGGATGTCCATCATACGCTGGAACGTGGCGGGTGCCCTGTGGAGGCCGAAGGGAAGGGTCCGGTACTGCCAGTGGCCACTAGGGGTGGAAAAAGCAGTTTTAGGTTTGGCACTTTCTGAAAAGGGTACCTGCCAATAACCCTTTGTGAGGTCCAGCGTTGAGATGTACCGGGCCCTTCCCAACCGATCTAGAAGTTCGTCCACTCGCGGCATGGGGTAGCCGTCAAACTGGGAGACTTCATTCAGGCGGCGATAGTGCCTCAAAGGGCACCTTGATGATGGGTAGCGGTATCAGCGGGCTGGGGGGAGGCTTCCTGGGTGACATAACTTGGCAGGTGGGGCAGGCCTGGCAGAATAGTTTCACCTCGGCATCCATCCCCGGCCAGTGGAACCGGTCCCAAATCCGGTGGATCTTGTTGGCCGGCCCAAAATGTCCCGCCATGGGGTGTGAGTGTGCCAACTCCAACTCACGGTCTCCGTCTTCGTACAAGGTACCACCAGCAGTAATTTTTCCTCCCCCCTCCGCTGCGCGACACAGTATAGCAGGCCGTTCTGAACCACAAAATGCGGGAGAGGATGGGGCCCAGGCTGAACTTCTTTTCCATCCAGGATCCGAACCTGGGCCAAACAATGCTTCAGCCGGTCGTCCTCCCGTTGTTGTCACCTGCTGAAACACATCAAAGGAAAGATTAGGATTTTGAGAGGGGGACTCACCATCTCTCCCGCTATCCGAGGCCAGAAGGAAGGGGCGTTGACGATGCCGTTTTGTGGGCGCCCGTTTACGATGCATTGCGATACAAATGTCAACTTGTAGCCGATGCACACTTTTTTAAACCGATGCATTGCATCATTAACTTTTTTTTACCAACGCACAGAGCGAATCGGGGAATCCCATCCCTATTCAGGACACTAGAGCGACAGAATCAAAAATGGAGTCATAGCACCAGGAAGTTTCATCACAGTTGACAGCCCAAATTATTTTTAAATAAATGAGCCTAGTCGAGGCTTGTCCAATTCATCACACAGCTAACAATGACTTTAAATACTTTGTTAGAGAGTGCAGAGAGCGCGTTTGGTGCGCGCGTCTCAGAGCTCGCGCAATCGCGCCCACGGAACTGACGGCAGCTCCAGTGGATCTTCAGATGAACGCGAATCATTTCTCCTTCTCCATCTCTGTGGGTGAATTAAACCCGTCATGATTATATAGGCAACTCGATGTCCCGTGCTGTTCCGTTCATTCAGCGCAGCTTTGAATGCAAGTTCGGCTATATGCGGTTCTGACAGTCGTATAATGATAATATGCTCTATGAACGCAACTCTATGAAGTGATGTTGCCATGCTAGCCTTTACCTTCTGCTCTAGAGTCTTGTTTTGTGTTCAACATGGCAGAAAAACTTTCTTAAGCAGGGATAACTGCAGGCTCGAGTAATGGGCGTGGCTAAAGGTGTGACGCGTGGACGCATTCCATGCTAATCGATGTATTTTCATAATCGACTTAATCGATGACGCTGACGAATCGCTGCAGCTCTAATATATATATATATCAAATCTAGCTCAAAAAGGAAATGTATATAAATAATTACAATTGATTATGATTAATTACAATTATTTATATGAGCTGCCAGTAGTAACTGTAGCAGAATTAAATTGCCATCAACTAATCTGTTCGTCCAGCGAACATTCCGTGTAAGTTCATATCAACTCTAAGAAAGGATATTTTTGAGGCCACAGAAAATACTTTCCTAAGTATTAATGCATTATTGCATGTAGCAAGTATCGGAATCATAAAGGGACATTAGCCTAATTTGCAAGGCAGACTCAAACTCATGTAATTTGTGCACAAGAGTTTTATTAACTAAACACTAACACACATAACTAATCTAAACAAACAAACATACAATCACTCATACATGGGGAAAGGGCAGATGAGACTTGATGGATGAAACCATCAGGAAAACCAGAGAATGAAGCTATGAAAAGAGTCAGTTAACCACATGAGTAAAACCATCAGCGCCATTTATAACTGGGTCTATAGCTTATACTAAACCTGTGTTTTGTTTAGTTACATGTACGATACTTGCATTGCCTTGGTCGTTGGCGAGTGTCTGGATGCAGTCTCGGATGAAAGTCTTGATGGTTTCAAGGTTTTGGACTTGCGATCACGTTCTTCTTGGTCTGAAGAGCGATGAATCCCAGAGATGTTCTGGCTAGATGGTGATTGGGAGTTTCTTCCCAGGTAGAAAGTGAAGGAAAGCTAAGAGAGACATCAGCTGAGATCCGAGGATCTTTGGTTGAATGGAAAGACAAGGTCAAAAGGCCTGGCACAAAAACTTAAGCATACAGAAGAGTTCTAGCTCACATCCTCATGTTCTCAGTATCTAACAGAACTGCAGACTGGCATATGTTGGAGCCCACCGGCCACGCCCGCACCGGCTCAGGCTCTCCATACAGGCAGCAATCAGGGGATTTAGCAGAAGAGCTTTAGCAGAAGAAGCGTGGCGCAACTTTGCGTGAGCCCTTTAAGGTCTGAGAAGAGTCACGCCTTTCAGGATGGGCTTGCCCAATGAGAAAGGCTGAATTTCACAAGCGGGAGGTTGGAAATACTTGGGGGGTTTATGACCCTTTGTCTGAGAGCATGGTATTTTGCATAAGTAATTCAATTGGCTGTGTTGGTGCAAAACTACAAAAGAGACACCGAGTCTGGTGTTGGGTGAGGGGTCTGTGATTGTTTGTTAATCTAATGAATAATTGATTTGTTAAATCTAATGAACAAATGTGTGTCTGATTGGTCCAAATGCTGCATATATATATTTGTTTGTTTGTTAAAAATGATGGCACAAAATGTACAACATTTTATTGTAATGTTGAATAGGTATATTTATATATTTTAAAAAAAATCCATTTAACTGAGACATCAATATCAGTATTGTTGATGCTTGCCTTCATTCGTAGTACTTAGTAAAAACATACCATTAAACAAATATTTAAAATATACTGTATTTATGTTGTTTCTACATTAATTTATAGAGTCAATGTGAAAATATATTTATGATTAACCGATTACCAGCACTAATATATTGCTAATTATTAGGAATCTGTTCTAAGGAAAACATTATTTAACATACATATTCAGCATGATTTCAGATGTAAGGATGTTTAATAACATTTTGACTTTTCAATGATTTAGACAAAAACCACAATGATGTTAAGGAGATGAAAAAATGAAGTAATTGTGTGCTCGGCAGACAGAATCTTAATCATTTGCGTGCAATGCATACATATTTTGCAAAGAGAAAACAAAAATTAATATGTTTAAACTATGCTATGAATTAAAATATGAGTCGCACAATCTGTAACTGCTAGCTTGCAGCTTTTTGGTAATAATAAATCATTTCATGTTCATTAAAGGTCCAACATCATAAATCATCATTAGTGCTATCAGTGCTGGAAAAATACTCAGTGAAAACTGTCATCATCCATTACGTAGTTTAATTACTTCATGTGGGATGTCTGAAAGTTGCAAACCAGGCTGTATTATGACGGCGGTTGGGGTGAACAAGTGTGCATGTTATGGCCCGCAAGACCTGCAGCTTGTGCCAACGTGTTGCTCAGACTCTCTTCGCTAATAAGGGCCTTTTACCTTTTTTGTTCTTTCTCTTCACTTGTTTTGTCTTCGCTCTTTGTTGCACACTATTTTTACTTTTTGTTTCTTGCAATATCTGCACATTCAAGCATTCTGTATATATTAATCTTGCTGCAGATTCTGTGCTTACCTGTTAGTTTTATGTGTATGGGTTGCAGAAATTGTTGTGTTCTCTTGTGTCCAACTTTTTAAATATGGATTTGGAATTTTGGCGTTTTGCATTTGAAATCCTTCATGTTTGTGACTTTACACCATGGCTTTGCACGTGTGTTTCCTGTTTTGTAGATTGAGGTATCAAAATGGAATTGCACTCAAAAGAACTGATGAGTTAATTAGCGAGAAAAAAGGTGAACAGAATGATTAATCCTTTTTTAACTTTTTATAATTATTCTTATTTTTGCAGTTTTTTTTTTCTTTGATGCCAGGGAATTGCCCTTGTGTATACAGTATGTACTATATATACAGTATGTACTATATACTGGAGCTTCATATTTATATGTAGAAAGATCATTTATATTCTGTGATATTGTATAAGTATAAAGAGATAATTGAAATAATTTTTATATTGTTATACAGTGGGTACGGAAAGTATTCAGACCCCCTTAAATATTTCACTCTTTGTTATATTGCAGCCATTTGCTAAAATCATTTAAGTTCATTTTTTCCCCTCATTAATGTACACACAGCACCCCATATTGACAGAAAAACACAGAATTGTTGACATTTTTGCAGATTTATTAAAAAAGAAAAACTGAAATATCACATGGTCCTAAGTATTCAGACCCTTTGCTCAGTATTTAGTAGAAGCACCCTTTTGATCTAATACAGCCATGAGTCTTTTTGGGAAAGATGCAACAAGTTTTTCACACCTGAATTTGGGGATCCTCTGCCATTCCTCCTTGCAGATCCTCTCCAGTTCTGCCAGGTTGGATGGTAAACGTTGATGGACAGCCATTTTTAGGTCTCTCCAGAGATGCTCAATTGGGTTTAAGTCAGGGCTCTGGCTGGGCCATTCAAGAACAGTCACGGAGTTGTTGTGAAGCCACTCCTTCGTTATTTTAGCTGTGTGCTTAGGGTCATTGTCTTGTTGGAAGGTAAACCTTCAGCCCAGTCTGAGGTCCTGAGCACTCTGGAGAAGGTTTTCGTCCAGGATATCCCTGTACTTGGCCGCATTCATCTTTCCCTCGATTGCAATCAGTCGTCCTGTCCCTGCAGCTGAAAAACACCCCCACAGCATGATGCTGCCACCACCATGCTTCATTGTTGGGACTGTATTGGACAGGTGATGAGCAGTGCCTGGTTTTCTCCACACATACCGCTTAGAATTAAGGCCAAAAAGTTCTATCTTGGTCTCATCAGACCAGAGAACCTTATTCAGGTGTTTTTTAGCAAACTCCATGTGGGCTTTCATGTGTCTTGCACTGAGGAGAGGCTTCCGTCTGGCCACTCTGCCATAAAGCCCCGACTGGTGGAGGGCTGCAGTGATGGTTGACTTTCTACAACTTTCTCCCATCTCCCGACTGCATCTCTGGAGCTCAGCCACAGTGATCTTTGAGCTCTTCTCCCCCGATAGCTCAGTTTGGCCGGACGCCAGCTCTAGGAAGGGTTCTGGTCATCCCAAATGTCTTCCATTTAAGGATTATGGAGGCCACTGTGCTCTTAGCAACCTTAAGTGCAGCAGAAATTTTTTTGTAACCTTGGCCAGATCTGTGCCTTGCCACAATTCTGTCTCTGAGCTCTTCAGGCAGTTCCTTTGACCTCATGATTCTCATTTGCTTTGACATGCACTGTGAGCTGTAAGGTCTTATATAGACAGGTGTGTGGCTTTCCTAATCAAGTCCAATCAGTATAATCAAACACAGCTGGACTCAAATGAAGGTGTAGAACCATCTCAAGGATGATCAGAAGAAATGGACAGCACCTGAGTTAAATATATGAGTGTCACAGCAAAGGGTCTGAATACTTAGGACCATGTGATATTTCAGTTTTTCTTTTTTAATACATTTTAATAAATGTTTTTCTATCAATATGGGGTGCTGTGTGTACATTAATGAGGAAAAAAAATGAACTTAAATGATTTTAGCAAATGGCTGCAATATAACAAAGAGTGAAAAATTTAAGGGGGTCTGAATACTTAACGTACCAACTGTATTGTTTATAAACTTTTATATTGTTATATTGTAATACTGAAACCAAAGTAAATCATTCATTATTATATTATTTAGAAAATATTTTCTTTATTTTAAATGTATTTTATTTTTAGATTGTTAGAACAATACATGTTGTTACAGTTCAATTTTCTTTCTTTTGTTGCTCAAACTCTTCATAGACCCTCTTATGGCCCATTAAAGGTCCCGGACCCTGGTTTGAAAATCCCTGCTATACTGTAAATCAGTATGAGTAAAACCTACATGGCATAATGCAGTATGCCAGTAAATGTGAAGTCAGAACTTCTGAGTATAGCAATTATTGATCCTAATTGCATTTCCCCACATTATAGTCTAATCATATAAAGAGTGCTGGGCTATTATTGCTTTTTATAACCATCATCTGAACTAATTTTGTGTGATTAAATTTTTGGTTTATGTTACAAATACTAATTTTTATAAGATAATGGCCTTATTCAGTAGTAACTCTTGATAAATGCATTTGTACCATTAATCACAGATAAATAGATTAACTTAAGATAAACTACTTATTGTTTGCCTATTCATTTTAAAAGACCTTCTTTTCTGGAAAGCCCACCTCCACAAAGAAAAATGAGCTGCACGATTCGTTTTATTCGTGTTTTAGTTTTGTCCACTCATGTCGCCACAGGGCGCTCTTCCTGTAAGCATTCAGAGTTTTTACAACATTTGGACTCCCTCCAATTTAGCCCCGGCATCCACTAAGTGCACCTGAAATGTTGTTCTGTCTCTGAATGATAAATATTAAAAGACCATGTGAATCATCTATCTCTGGGCGCAGTCATGGATAATACCACAGCAGGATTTTGCTGTGTTGTGACCCTGGAATGTCTTAAACCAACTTCATTTACATGACACGGCACGGCAGTCTCTCAGATGAATGAAATAACACACATTGCACGTAGTCTCTGTTTGTGTTTCTGTTCAAATTTATCTCACCATTCCATTACTGACACCCTAAATATAATGGGCCGATCAAAATGACCTTTTACATATGTATAAGCATTTACCTCTGTTACCTCCTGTTCTCAGCTAAGCTTTAGGGGGATTTGTGAATGTGTTTGTAGAATCTATTACTGACAGATGCAGAAAAAGAGCAATTTCACTGTGCCCTAAAAGCTGATGGGACTAGAAGTATTTTAAACACCAGCTGTGTGAAATTAAAGTTTGAAGATATATTTTTTTTACTGTCCTGAATGACATATAACAGACATACAGTACCTGTACTTTATATAGGGATGGGATCCTTAAAGCAGTTCTTAAAGGGATAGTTCATTAAAAATGGACAATTCTGTCATTAATTACTCACCCTTGTGACGTTCCAAACCCGTAAGACCTTTGTTCATCTTTGGAACACAATTTTTTTTGATGAAATCCAAGATCTCTCTGTCCCTGCATAGGGCTGTCAAAATGGCTGAAAAACTAAATTCGAATTTTGTACTTAAATATTATCAATATTCGAATTGTATTCGAATTTAAAAGGTAGAATTTCAGTTAGGGGGAAAAAAGCTTTTGGCTTCTCTCCTGAGGCCACAAGAGGGTGCATCGAGCAAAATATTACTAATGCATGTTTGCCAACTATCTTTGAAAAAAAGTCCATAACGTTTAAAGTAATGTTTATAAACCATACTGTATATAATTAATGAAGTTGCTTAAACAATTCGAAACAAAACAGCATCATGTATGTATGTATGTATAGTTTAATACAAAAGGACTGAAAACCAATCACAAAGAGTACTTTTTCTATTTAAAAATATGAGACGCAGTGGGATGGGGAAAAAAATTGCCATAAAGTCTCGAGACATATGTTTTTTTAAAAGTTGAACTTACATAAATTTTACATGGCTTTCTAAACATGCGGCTCTCTTGTGCGAGACCCTTGTGCAACGGTGATAGATGTACTATAGAGCATGCGATAAATATGCGTTCTGTGTGAACGGCTTAGTTTCAGTTTTGCTGTAAACAAGATCTTATCCACGTTGATGTTCTCTTTTTCCGCAATATTTTGAATGAACAACGTAATAGCGCCACATCTAGTGGGTGCAACTGAATAAGCTAAAAACACTGCCATTGATAAGGCTGCCTGACGCACACCTAAAATTAGAATGTGGTTTTTTATTTTAAATTTGACGAATATTCGAAATTCGAAAAAAAAAAATTGACAGCACCAATAGGCAGCAATGCAACAACCACATTCAAGGCCCAGAAAGGTAGTAAGGACAAAGAAAACTTTATTCAACAATTTCTTAAATTCCTGTGTCAGAATTCGATGACCGAACGAATGACTGATGAGTCAGTTCTTTTACTAAACCACACTCATACAGCACAATCAGTGTAGTCCCTAGACATTTGAATACATTGATATGAACTTTGATATAGTTACTGGTATACTTTAGATGGATATGATGAACTAAAAAAGAGAACCTTTGAGAACCTTTAACAAGTTCTTAAACCAAACTGTTTCAAACGTAGGTTCAAGAGAAACCTAAACATTCAGTCTTGTCAATCATTACGAGCCTATGTAAGCAGCACTCATTGCACCGTCCCAGCATCAGTTCTTCTGGCATCCCTCCACCTCCCCATCTCCTCCTCTATTTCTGTTATTCTCCCTCTAGGTAGTACCGCAATGGGGGGGTTGAACTCTGTGCTCAAGCCGAGCTTTGGGTTCGAGCCTCGATTAAGGACAGCAATCCAAGTTCGTTTTCTATCAATCATTAGGACTAGGTGGGTAAGCGAACTTGTGAAATAAACTAAAGTGCTTGATGTTAATGCTTTTTAATGTGGATGGAAATACTCTTGACAGTTGACAGTTCTGCAGTATTATTCAACAGCGCCACAATGTTATGACTGAATCTACTAAACATGAGCGACAAGTGTACAGTAGTTCGAATCCCAAAGAAATGATTCTTGCAAACCGTTTTTTAGTGAATTAAAAACAGAACACAACAGATTTAGTCAGACAACCAAGTGAATGACACTTACGAGCCAGTTCATATATCGAATCAGACACATTGTAACTTCTCTTTCTTTCTTTTTTTTAGATTAGCCACAAATTAGGGTTTTTCACTAAGATCAAATAAATCAAATAAATTTCTTTTGTCACGTTTATTCACCCAATGAAAATATGTTCTTAATTATATAGGATAGAGAAAGAAAAAACAACAAATCTCGAAAACTAGTCCTTGATTTTACACCTAAGAAATCATCTTAAAGTTCTTATCTGAGAAACGATGATCCATCCTGTGGCAAAAATGAGTTATTCATTCCGAAGAAAAACATTGAGTGCGTTGAAATACGTTGCTCCGCTTTATAGTTGACAACTCCAACTGGTAATGTTAGATGAATGAGCCTCCCAAAGGAATCCAAATCAAAAACATTTCCACTCCAAACAGTACTCAACTGAACACAGTCCCAATCAGACATGCATCCAAAACACATCAGGAAATGAAATTAGAGGAGAAAATTTTTTTTTCCCCATTAAAAACTATACGAGTGACAGGTCTTGGGTATTCTTTGGTTCCCTCTACCCAAACTGAACTACTTCTTCAGGCAACTGCTCAGCTGATATACAATCCAGGTGAGTCTAATGAGCGCCCTCTAGTGCCTCGTAGTATTACCACACATAGAATTCTTAATTGCATTCCTCTAAGGATATGGAAAAACTGTGACAGATATTTCACTCTGTTACAGCATAAACTTATAGGCTAACCCAACCAACGTAGTCCAACAACTGACTGAATGACTCTTATGAGTCAGTTCTTTTATGGCGCTTTTCCACTGCATGGTACGGTTCAGTACGGCTCACTTTTGGGGGTTTTTCAACTGGGTACAGTACCTGGTACCTGGTACTTTTTTTAGTACCACCTCAGCCGAGGTTCCAAGCAAACCGTACCGTACCGTTACCAAAACATGACGTGTAAACTCTGCTGGTCACTGATTGGCCAGAGAAAATCGTCACTGCCTGCGTCATTGAACTGACCCACTAGATTTAAATCAGCACAGCCAGCAAAGGATCGAACGCTCCTGAAGTTTTTCAGGAGTCACGGCAGTAGAGGCGGCGCAACTATAACGACATGTGAATATTCCCGCCCACTCTAAAGCGGTACTAAACTGCAGTGGAAACGCAAACCGAGCCGAACCAAGCCGTGCCGTTCTGAACCGTGCTGAGCCGAATCGCACCACGCAGTGGAAAAGTGCCATTAGTGAACCATACACATATAATACAATCAGTGTAGTCCCTGAAAAAAACCCCAACCTGGTCTCGTGATGAAAACGTACCTCTGGGAACTTTTTTGCAAGACGCAAAATATGTACCGCCATGTACGTATGGTGACATATTCAATGTGAAATGTCCACTGGGTGCTGCTAAAACGGAGTGTTCATTTTTCTCCCAGAACAGATGAATATACAGTGCCGTGAAAAGGTTTTTGCCCCTTTCCTGTTTTTTAATTTTTTTGCATATTTGTCACACTTAAAACATTCAGATCATCAAACAAATTTTAATATTACACAAAGATAATGCAAGTAAATACAAATGCAGTTTTCACATTTACATTTACATTTATTCATTTATCAGATGCTTTTATCCAAAGCGACTTACAATTGGGGAATACATCAAGCGATTCATCTAAAAGAGGCAAATAGACACAGGAAGTGCTCGTAATACCAAGTTTCAAGCATTGTTCAAATACTTACAAGCTAGACAGGGAAAGATTCAAGAAAAGAGGACTTTTTTTTTTCTTTTGGATGAAGTCAGATGGACAAAAAAGGTGAGTTTTCAGCTGTCGCTTGAAAATGGTCAGGGATGATTTCATTTATTAAAGGAAAAAAGCTGTCCAAACCTACCTGGCCCTACGTGAAAAATGAATTGCCCCCTCCTGTTAAATCACGAAAGAACTGTGATTAACCACATTATCTAAAAATATCACTAGCCACACCCAGGCCTGATTACTGCCAGACCTGTTGAATCAAGAAATCACTTAAAAAGAACCTGTCTGACAAAGTGAAGCATGCTTAAAGAGCAACACATCATGCCACGATCTAAAGAAATAGAACAGATGAGAAACAAAATAGTTAACGTATCAGTCTGGAAAGGGTTATAAAGCCATTTCTAAGGCTTTGGGACTCCAGTGAACCATGGTCAGAGCCATTACCCACAAATGAAGAAAACTTGGAACAGTGGTGAACCTTCCCAGGAGTGGCCGGCCAACAAAAATGACTCCAAGAGCCAACGACTATTCATCCAGGAGGTCATAAAAGAACCCAGAACAACATCTAAAGAACTGCAGGCCTCACTTGCCTCAATTAAGGTCAGTGTTCATGATTCAACAATAAGAAAGAGACTGGGCAAAAACGGCATCCATGGGAGAGTTCCAAGGCAAAAGCCATTGTTGACCTAAAAGAACATAAAGGCTCGTCTCACATTTGCCAAAAAATATCTTGATTATCCCTAAGACTTTTTGGGCAAATATTCTGTGGACTGATGAGACAAAAGTTGAACTTTTTGGAAGGTGTGTATCCCGTTACATCTGGTGTAAAACAAACACAGCATTTCATAAAAAGAACATCATACCAACAGTTAAACATGTTGGAGGCAGTGTGATGGTCTGGGGCTGCTTTGCAGCTTCAGGACCTGGACAACTTGCTATAATTGATGGAACCATGAATTCTGCACTCTATCAGAAAATCCTGAAGGCGAATGTCCGGCTGTCAGTTTGTGACCTCAAGTTCAAGCGCATTTGGGTCATGCAGCAGGACAATGATCCCAAACTCACCAGCAAGTCCACCTCTGAATGGCTCAAGAAAAACAAAATTAAGGTTTTCAAGTGGCCAAGTCAAAGTTCGGACTTGAATTCAATTGAGATGCTGTGACATGACCTTAAACAGTCCATTCATGCTCGAAAACCAGTTATTAGATGTAGGGAGCAATTACTTTTTCACGTAGTGCCAGGCAGGTTTGGACAGCTTTTTTCCCTTAACAAATGAATTCATTATTTAAAAACTGCATTTTGTATTTACTTGCATTACCTTTGTGTAATATTACAATTTGTTTGATGATCTGAATCTTTTAAGTGTGACAAATATGCCAAAAAATAAAAAAAAACAGGAATGAGGCAAAAACTTTTTCACACCACTGTACATATGGTATGTTTTATGTGAGGTTGCTTTTGTAGGTGTCACCGCAGCTCTGACTTGAAATGTCCGTTAAGTGGCGCCATATGTCTAATGCTCCATGACATTTTAAAATAACGTGCCATCTGCACTACACCTAAACCTACCCAGTAGTATGAACAAAAGCGAATGTGATGTAAAAACGCAACCATTTTTAGCTTGCTTTTTGATGTTTCAGCTTTTTTATTGTGAGTCACGTTTTTGATGGGATTCGTACCCAAGGATTCGGCATACTAAGTCCAATTCTGTGCCGGCTGAGCTACCGAGCAAGCTTGTTATTTCCAGAAAATTAAACCTATGGAGTGCATAACTGTGCATGAAAACGGTTAAAACAGCTTGCTGTTTTACCACCTCTAGTGTTCATTTCTGTTGGAAACTGCAGTGATATGTACTTATTGGTACGTTTTTTGCGTCTTGTGAAAAAACTCCCAGAGGTACGTTTTCGTCATGAGACCAGGTAGCAAAAACCTATACTGCGATATTTTGTGACATGTTGAGCTAAAAATAGACATTTTCTATATTTCAGAGGTTTATGTAAGAAAAAAAGACTTTGACAAAAAATATATCTGAAATTAAAAAAGCAAGAACAATTTTCTGCTTTTGTAAGTGTTCAAAGGAAATAACAGCTGAGCGTGATTTCTCCCTGTAGGTTACCTTTAGGAGAATTACCTTCAGGGGAGCCACAATTAACAAAATTGTTTCCATTAAGTTGAAATGGGTATTAATAGTGAGTTTTTCTCCTCTGACCTTATGCTCTTTATCTCTGTAGCTGCTCTAATAAAAATGGTATATATACAATATTACATTTTTAAAAGATCCATTAGACCAATGTATGGTGTGCTTTGTAGGCTTTCATTATGAAAAATAATGAATGTGGAGACTGGCAATCTTCCAAATATGTATCCTGTAGCAAATTTGAATATTTACCAGATTAGTCTCTTGTGTGTTTAAACATTTTAAGGACAATTCAGTTGCATTCCCAATACAGCTATACAGGGACAATGCAGAGACATTCAACATTCAGCTGATGAATTAGTTTTGAATTTATGCCAAATCCCTGTGCACTGCGTTGATTATATGGTGTTGTTTACTCTTGAAAGTTTAGTCAGTGTAAAGAACATGAAATAACAAGGAATATTAACAAAATATGAAGCAATTATCGGTCAGCAATTATGTCAGAAGTGGACATTTTGGACCACTCATACAAACAGAACAAAGTGCCACAGTGTTTGCACTCTTTGGAAAGTCAAACTATTACTTAACTAATTATGACTAGTTATCTCAGCACATGTGGTGTTTTAATGCCAACAATTACACACTTCAACTTTCCAGACCTTCCACTTCACACCGGTGTCCCTTTCAACTTCTGGAGTGGACAGCGCTCTGAACATTAGATTAGATTTTATAAAGAGCAGCCAGATTTTTTTTTTTTCCCAGCCACAGGCCAACACCGTTTCTTAACTATCTGCCTACCTAGTTACTATGCAAGTGGAGACACTGAAGAAAGAAGGGTCCAGATTACAATCTGCTCATTAAGAACAGAAAAAAGTACAATCTCAGACACACTTTGTTCTCCCAGAGGGCTAGACAATAACAGAAACATCCACATTCTGAGTTTCTAGCTGAAAACATAGGAGCAGGAGACATTAACAGAAACACCTGCAACAAGGTTATACCCTCGTGAAAAGACCTTGCCTCCAAGGTTTCTTCAGCTGCGTGTTCCAGACTGTTAAGGACTTTCTGCACCAGCGGTCAGTGCCTGACCCTTACAGCTCCTTCAGCTGCATGATTCACACTGTAAAGACTTTTTCAATGCTTCAGGAGTTCAGTATTTTCCTGCATGTCATGTTTAAGGCTGTTTAAATGGAATCCAGCTCCTTTACCTCTGTGATGTGTCCCAGTGTTACCTATGGAGGACGTGGAACATACACATCACTTACTGAACCGCTTTCCAGAGACCTTGAAATTAATCTATGTAGTCAGTACCTGATTATCTAACATGCTTTTGATATTGTAAAACTCATATCTGCTTAATGATAAAAAATATAATTGAGTTTATTATACAGTACTGTATCTATCGGTAGCTTATATTTATATTAGGGATGTCAACTAAATGATGCTGAAACTAGTCAACTTTGAAAATACTAAGCTGTGTCCGAAACCGCTCCCTATCCACTATATAGTGCACTATATCGGGTGTCAGCCATTTTGTAGTGCTGTCCGAATTCTGAGTGAACGACTTCATTCCCTACATTCGTTCACTACTTTTTACCCACAATGCATTCTGATTTCGAGTGTACAACCGATGTACACTCGCTGAAGCACTATTTCCCACAATCCAATGCGGAGAACCGACGAGCTGTTAGAGCGAGCGGGAGCGAGCGAGTTTGAACGAAAGATGCCGTTTAATTTACAAAAATGATGAATTTGGTGGATTTTTAAAAATGTTCGTTGGTAGTGTATTCATTGATGTCAAATTAACGGTCGCCTGAGGGCGCTCTACGGTCATCTTATTTGAGTGCAAAAGCGCTGCTCGGGAGAGTTTCAAGATACTAGAAACAATAAAAACATACAATTATTAATATGTGCTAATGTGAGTTTATTTTTGTTGACAATATTTTAATAGTATTTAATGATTATGACCATATTACAGAACAAATGAATAATATACCGTCAATGAAATCACAAAGCTGATTACAATAGTAATTTTAAGTGTTATTGCTATTAATATTATTTTCTAAAATGAGGTACATGAAATATAAAAGTAGATGTTTTTGCAACAGCCAAGTCTCACGCGCAGTGCACGTCACCGTCCGAATCCGTTCACTTCATTTCGTTCACTCCTTTCTAATATAGTGCACTCAACTGCCTTACACTATATAGGGATTAGTGAATGAGTGAACGAGTGAGCGATTTCGGACACAGCTCTAGTCTTTTAATTTTTTTGTGTATTCATGTCTTGTCTTTTATTTTTCCAAGTCTACATTCGAATTACTATGATGTTAAATGGTTAGTTCACCCAAAACTGAAAATTATGTAATTAATTACTCGTGTTCCTTTATTTCCAAACCTATAAGACCTTCGTTCAGCTTTCTGACCCTCCATAGACAGCAATGGAACCACCTCATTGCAGTCCAGACCACCTCAAAGTCCAGAAAGGTAGTAAGGACATTGATAAAATAGTCCATGTGACATCAGTGGTTCAACCTTAATTTCATGAAGCTACGAGAATACTTATGTGCGCAAAGAAAACAAAAATAAAGATTGTATACAACAATTTCTTCTCTTCCCTGTCAGCATTCTGAACCCAGATGTGCTGTGCCTTGTTTGCAAGCAGAGGAATGCACACGCATACGTTGTAGTACTATCGTGAATATGTAAACATATGTTAGGGGTGTAACGGTACACGTATTCGTACCGAAAATTTTCGGTACGGGTCTTTTGGTTCAGTACGCATGAGTACCGAACAAATAGTTTTTTTTCAGGTAATTCAGACAATACATGCCGTTATATGATGCTCTTTGATGTGGCGCGACAGATCGCTGTATAAATGCTTCAGTTCTAATGACAGCACGGGGCGCAAGTGAGCGCGATCATCCCTTCATCTTTCCCTTCAAGGGTCAATGATGCTATTTTTAAAGATCGTTATTTTGTGTATTTGTTGTAACAGAATATGTTGACATTTATTTTTCAAATACTGTACATTATTGTAGTTCCTCTATGCCAGTGGTTCTCAAACCTGTCCTGGAGTACCCCCAGCCCTGCACATTTTGTATGTCTCCCTCATCTATCACACCTGATTCAGCTCATTAGTGGAGACTACAAGACCTGAAGTGAGTGTGTCAGATATAGGGAGACATACAAAATGTGCAGTGCTAGGGGTACTTCATGGAGAGGTTTGAGAACCACTGCTCTATGCCCCGCCTCTCTCAAATGCGTAGGCTGCATCCGAAACCGCCTACTCAATTTCAAGAAGTACTTACTTAACGAGCGCTAAAAGAGTACGTACTCTACAGCCAAATCTCGTTGAGTATGAATGCGGTCCGCCATGTTAACGTTATCATGTGATTTATGACGTTATAACAAACGCAAACACAAACTTAAAAGATATGAGCGACAGGTTTAATTCATCTATCTGTAAATTTTGATGTTGATGAAATTTGCTCATTTTTGGTCTTGTTGAAGAAACAGCTGCCCTTATGATTGTAGTAGGCTATAACCAATAAATTTGGGGTTAATTTAAGTTTTTATATTTTTAACTACTAATATAGCCTAACCCACAGTTTAATCCTTAAAGATATTATTTTTTCATTAAAAATAAATTATAAATCGTTATCTCTTGAATATGTTATTAATTTCATGTGCAAAATTGTTCACCCACACGTAAAACTGGCTTAAATCTCCTTAAATGTCCTATTTTTCTGGTTGAATATCTCTCTTGTTTCATCCCTGAGGCTTATAAATAACAAAAACAAATGCAATTTTAATGCATTATATGATTATATGAATTTTATGATTATTCAAAGATATTCAATCTTTTTTTCCCTGTGTATAATATCATACTATGATGTATGCAAACCCATTATAGTTATGTTTTCTTTTCTTTTTGGTCATTATGATTGTTCATTGTTAAAGATACTACCATATTTCCCTGAGCTTGTATGTTCTTCAGTAATAATAATAAAAGGAAAATAAGAGCGACAGGCGCACAAACACCTCATAGCATCTATAAATCCACAACCCTACCTAGTACGTTTTCCTCCATGTTTGCAATATCTGCACAGAGACGTCCATCAGCTCAGAAGATCTCATCTCTGGAGAAGACTGTTGATTTTACACTCGAAAAATGTGAGTATTACTACTTAGAAATTAATATTACCTCAGAAAGCAGTAGTAGCCCAACACTTATGAACAATAATAATGATAAATGCTGACCAATAATTATTTTTTTTAGTAAAACAAGCAAAATGTAATTTGCTTTTTCATATGCCATAGCTATGCATGACTACACAGTAGACAAATGCAGCCAAAGTGAATACATCTCAATTTTCAGACAAGTAATGATTAAATGCATATGTTAATGAAACAATTATATTTTATTTACTGACAACAACAGGAAACATGAATAAATGAGTAAAATGTAAATAAAAGTAACCATGACAATAAATAAATACAAGTCAACAACACATGAATCAAAGTTTTATTCAAACATATTGTTCTAACAATCATGTATTTACAGACGGTGAGCCCACATCCTACTGCCATCTCAATACAGCTGAGCCAGTTCTGCAGCTTTATTCTGATGAAGCAGCTGACCACCGTGTCCACCTTCACCTGTCTCTGCTGTCCATCCCTCACTGCTGCAGTCACACTGAATCTGATCATGGATAAGAAGGGGACATCGAGGCTATCATTGTCTGAGAGCACAGAGAGGATGAGGCTCCCTGAACCACACAATCTTGAAGAAGAGCAGGAGAACGTGTGTGGGACAATCTGGCTGCTGCTGTGTCTGCTCCAAACATCTGCGTGCCTGCTCTCTATGAGAACAACTACCTGTAATACATTTACACAGAGCAAAACATTTTACATCTCATGTTGTCAGCATTCCATTTCTTGACAAATTTCATTTCATATGTTTACAATTACATGCAAATTTTTTTATATAGCTTCATTACTTTTGTGGTGTAATGAATTGGTCAGCAGAAGGTTGCTGGTTCGATCTCCGCAGTCGTCACCACCGGTGTCTTTACTCCGAGCTGTTGCGGGGGGATTGGGCTCCCTGTAATAAGAGCATTGTAAGTCACTTCAGATAAAAGTGTCTGCCAAATGCATAATTGTAAATGTAAAAAAAATGAATAAATTAAAATGTAAAAATTTAAATGTAAATGCTTTTTTGTGCCTTGGCACAAACGCTCAATAAAGCTGCTTATTTCACAGTGCTTTCTCTTTGATATACGTGACTGTATAAAGGAGTGACTTTTATGTTTTTCTTGTCCTTCCCTCTCTCCCTCCCTTTGACTGGACTTTGAGATATTGAGTATGTGTCTGTTGTTGTTGTTTTTTGTTTTTATTATTTTGTATTTTTTATTTATTTGTTTATTTTTTTTGGATGTTATGTATGAAAAATAAAAAATGTTGATAAAAAAATAACAAAAAAATAAAGCTGCTTATTTCTTAGTTTATTTCTTCAAGGTACTACTATAATATAAATATAACATATTTCATACAATTTCTATTTGGGGCTTTAAAGGGTTATTTCACTCAAACATATATATATTCAGTAATTATTTAATCGCCTTAATGCTGTTCAATCCTTGTGTGTGTGTTCTCCCCTCTCCCCTCTTTTGTATATTTACATTACATTCATCTAAAGCAGTGTTGACATCAGTGTATTCTGCATAATAACACATACATCACTCACTCAGATGTGTGTTCATGTTGTGATATGCTCATCTGTAATTCTTTTAGTACATTTTCCTGTCTCATATTAAATAGACATTTAGTAATCGTCTTTAAGATGTATATGGTTTATGTAAATGCACTCTGGAGACGTGCATGTGTTTACTGGAGCTCCGCTGTTCGCTATACATAATAAAACATGTTTTTACAGCAAAATCACAAATATACTGTAACGTTACTGTCTAGCTGCTCTTTACACCTTCAGCAAATCAACAGTTTACTCTACAGTAGCTCAACAAATGTGATTTTAACAAAGGAAACCGCGTTTTTGGTTTGTAATACTCACATTTGTAAACAGCCTCGTCGCTGTTCTCCATCACATTCGATAATGACTTCTTGATCTCCCGTGGGCTTCTGGGATTGAAAAGTATTCATCGATGAGCACTCAAGAATCTGGGCTAAAGCAGTAGGACATCCGGGAACTTCTCGGCTACTCTTTTTTTATGAATACTGAGGTTTCAGACATACTTCTTCGCTCGCCTACTGCTTTTCCCCTACTATATAGTAGGTAAGTAGGCATATTCGGACGCACTTTAAGTAGACGCACGTCCGAATCTCGCGAGAATTAGTATGTCACCCAGGTAATTCTCGCCTACTCTATTATGAATACTGAGGTTTCGGACATACTTATTCACTCACCTACTATATAGTAGAGATGTAGGCGGTTTCGGATGCAGCCGTAGTTTTCTACAAAGCCCCTCCTTCCGACAAGCACAGATTGCTCTGTTTGGCCAGCTGACCCAGTGCATTGTGATTGGCCGAACATCACAAGCGCATGTCGGAAATGTAACGCCCCTTACCATAATCGCGAGCTTCAGCTTTCAAAGTAAATATAAAGACAGTTAATAATGTCTTTAGTTTTACCATCAGTTCAAGTCCGAAAGGGGAACAGAGTCGCTTGACAGACAGTGATGATGCTCGTATGTATTTGCAGTACACGCAGACACACACACACAGGACGCATTACTCTACACTGTGCGAAACTCCGCATTTGAACAGTCAATAGCAAATACTTAAACAAATAATAAAACATACTTACAGTCACTGATTCAGAAGTACCAGATTGTCATAGCAAAGTCAGAATTGACCCATTTTTTTTAGAAATAGCTTTAGTGTGCAGCCAGCCTTGTACTCTCCTAGGTTCACGAAACTGTCGTCCATAAAATGTGTTGCATGGTTGTGCAACATTTGGGTTGTGCTGTTCTGTTGTAAACAAATCTTAACCGATGATTTCTAATTGCATCTACTTTCGGAAGGCCAAATAAAGTGCTTTTGCGTTTGCACAGAAACACATGTTTCTCCCTGACATGGCTGCATCAACACTACTGCGGTTACTGAAACCATGCCTTCTTTCTTTGTGTGCACAATTGGGCAGCATTACGCAAATATTTCCACATCGTGACGTAGACATGTAGGGGCGTGTTTGAATGAGGCATTTTAGCCCGGTCTGGATCAGCCTTCTCTTTTAGATAGAATAAATCCCTTTGTGGGAGACTTTGACCTTTGTAACTCTGCAGATCTTATACATGCACAAACAGCTACATAACACACTAAAGAAAAGGAAAACAAGAAATCACATCACATGACCCCTTTAACGTGGAATAAACATGAATGAACATCTAATGTAATTGCTCATTCAGTGTTTAAATTGCGGAAAGATGTCATTAAAACAGCTTGTAAACAAAATGTCACATAGCATTTCATTTACCTCAGGCAAGTCATCAGTGTCCACAGCTCGTTATTTGCTACAGAAATTAAGTCTAGAAAAGAGCATTTTGAGAAATGTTAGACTATACTCTATTATATTTTACTTTACCTGTTAGTGATGTCTTAATTATTTAATGTGTGTTTAAACAAATCTTTTATGGAACAAGTTATGACAGTCACAGTGTAAATTATTATATTTCAACAACAGATAGAAATTGTATAATTTAGAAGTTAATTTAAAAACTGCATTATGTGTAGTTTACATGTGTGCATACAAGTTTTTAATTTGAGTGTTGATTATTATAGTTATAAATAAATAGTAATTCAATTTAAGTTTGGGCTCTCTAAGAACATTTTATTTACAATTGAATTTATTTAAAGTAAAAGCAATTTGTTCAGTTAACCATTGTTTAATTTAAAGAAAAAAATAATATGTTTAGTTTTTTTTCTCCTGCTGTACCGAAACCATACCGAACCGTGACGTCAAAACTGTACTACTGAACCATCATGTTTGTGTACCGTTACACCCCTAATGTATAGGAATACATATATGAATATGTTAACAAGGTGCAGCACATCAGGGTTCTATGTCAGAACACCAGCTCCTGCGCCAGCAGCACCACATGCATGCGTGGTACTTTAATGAACGTGCATTGAAGAATATAGTACTATTTTGCAAATGCATACACTTGGTGCTTGTTAATCAAAATATCTAATCAGCCAGTTATGGGGCAGAGCAACTAGTTAGAGCAAATCAAGATGATATTGTCCAAGCAGATGCATAAGTATATGAAAGAAATATGACAAAAACTGTCTTTGACCATTAAAATAATTGTAGGTTTCAGATGGTGTGGTTTGAGTATTTCAGAAACCGATGATCTCCTGGGATTTACACAACACAACAGTGTAAGAAAAATATCCAGTGAGCAGCAGTTGTATGGGTGAAAACACCTGGTTAATGAGAAAGGTCACAGAAGAACAGACAGACCTGTTCAAGCTGACGGATAATGACAGTAACACCTTGTTTACACCTGGTAATATGATCTATTTTAGGTGATCTGATCCCAAGTGGACAGTGCTAAATACAGGTGAAAACAGGGTCAAATAGTGTGATTCAATCACTCAAACAACAATCAAATACATTTGACCACTTTTGCATTTGTAGTGTAAATTCTAATACAACCCGATGTGTTCCAACCAACAGTGAAGGATAACCTACTCACCAGTCAATAAACCCACTAAAATGATTGTTAAAAATGCATACTGTCCATACATGCACAAGACTGGAAAAAAAGAAAAAAACAACATTGCCTGATCTGATGAATCTCATTCCTGCTGCATCATACATATAGAGGGGTCTCGCTGGTGTAAATAACAAATCTGTGGGTCCATGCAGCCTTCTATTATCAGGTCAGGCTGGTGGAAAATGCACCATGTGACAAACCATCACATCCCAAGCTGGATCCAAAAAGATGAAAATGCATTCAGTGTACTTCAGCGGCTTCTACAGTCACCGGATCTCAATCCAATAAGAGCATTTTTCAGATGTGGTGGACAGGCAGATTTGCAGCAGTATTGTGTGATGCTATCATGCCCATATGGACCAGAATCCTTAATATTTTCGTTTCAGGCTGTTTAGAGAGAAAAAGGTTGAATTTTTGAAAGATTTAGTTAACAAAGTGGGGTAACACTTTAGTATAGGGACCAATTGTCACTATTAACTAGCTTGCTTATTATTATTAGCATGCCTACACTCTAAAAAATGCTGCGTTAAAAACAACCCAACTTGGGTTATTTGGCAACCCAGTGCTGGGTAAATATTGGACAGAACACACGCCGGGTTATTTTGACCCAGCTGGTTGGGTTAAATTGTTTTTACCCAACATGCTGGGCTGTTTTATTTAAGTCAACTATTGTTTAAAAATTATTATATTGCTGGTTTAAAATGGCCTGGAAATTAAAAATCACACAGAATTACTAGAGAATTACCAGAAATACTTATTACAATCATTATTATTACATCAAATTAAATAAAATTCAGTACTATAACCCAAATCAATCCAAGCAGCTGAGTACTTTGCCATCTTCAAGAATCGACTAAAAACACATCTCTTCCATCTTTATTTGACCCTCTAACTCTAGCACTCTTTATTCTAATTCTATTCTTTAAAAAAAAAAAATTATATATATATATATATATATATATATATATATATATATATATATATATATATATATATATATATATATATATATACAGTGGGTACGGAAAGTATTCAGACCCCTTCACTTTTTAAATTTTGTTGTTGCAGCCTACTACTACAATTGTTTAAATTCTTTTTTTTTTCCTCTGTAATCTACACTCCGTACCTCATAATGACAAAGTGAAAACAGAATTTTAGAAATGTCTGTAAATTTATTAAAAATAAAAAACTGAAATATCACATTTACATAAGTATTCAGACCCTTTACTAAGTACTTAGTTGAAGTACCTTTGGCATCAATTACAGCCTCGAGTCTTTTTGGGTATGACACAACAAGCATAACACACCTGTATTGGGGGATTTTCTGCCATTCTTCTTTGCAAATCCTCTCAAGCTCGGTCAGGTTGGATGGGGACCATCAGTGGACAGCCATTATCAGGTCTCTCCAGAGATGTTCAATAGGGTTCAAGTCAGGGCTCTGGCTGGACATTCACAGAGTTGTCCCTAAGCCATTCCTGTGTTGCCTTGGTTGTGTTGTGTTTAGGGTCGTTGTCATGTTGGAAGTTGAACCTTCGGCCCAGGTTCTGAATACTCTGGACTGGGTTTTCATTAAGGCTATCTCTATATTTTGGTGCACTGAGCTTTTCTTCTACTCTGACAAGTCCCTCAGTCCCTTCCTCTGAAAAACTCCCCCACAACATGAGGCTGCTACCAGCACACTTTACTTTTTGGATGCTGCTCTGCAGTTGATGAGCAGAGCTGGTTTCCTTCAAACATGATGCTTGGAATTGAGGTTGATCAGACCAGAGAATCTTGTTTCTCAGAGCCTGAGGGTCCTTTAGGTGCTGTTTTGCAAATTTCAAGTTTTCAAGTGTCTTCACTGAGGAGAGGATTGAGTCTGGCCACACCGCTATAAAGCCCAGATCGGTGGAGTGTTGCAGTGATGTTTGTCCTTCTGTAGGTTTCTCCCATCTGCATATATGATCATGGAGCTCAATTAGAGTGACCATCAGCTTCTTGGTCACCAGTCTAGACAAGGCCCTTCTCCATCAATTGATCAGTTTGACTGGGCGATCAGCTCTTGGAAGAGTCCTGGTTTTGCTAAACTTCTTCCATTTGAGAATTATGGAAGCCACTGTGCTCTTGGGAACCTTCAGTGCAGCAGAATATTTTTCCAGATCTGTGCCTCAATACAATCCTGTCTCTGTGCTCTGCAGAAAGTTCCTTTGACCTCATGGCTTGGTTTTCGCTCTGATATGCATTGTCAGCTGTGAGTTCTTTTATTGAGAGGTGTGTGCCTTTCCAAATCATGTCCAATCAATTTATTTTACCACAGGTGGACTCCAATCAAGGTGTAGAAACATCTCAGCAGTGATCAAGAGAAATGGGAGGTACCTGAGCTAAATTTCAAGCGTTGTTGCAAAGGGTCTGAATACTTGTGAACTGTAAATGTGATATTTCAGTTTTTTTCTTTTGAATAAATTAACAGATATTTCTAAAATTCTTTTTTCACTTTATCATTATGAGGTACGGAGTGTAGATTAATGAGGGGGGGATGAATTCAAACAATTGTAGTATCAGGCTGCAACATAACAAAATTGAAAAAAGTGAAGGGGGTCTGAATACTTTCTGTACCCACTGCATATATATACACACACACACACACACACACTGACACTAGCTTTTCTAATCTTTTTGAATTCTATTTATTTGTTTTCTTTTTATTTATTATACAATTAACAAAAGCAAAAAAGGCCTCTAACACTAGCTTGCTCTATTCTTTTTCTATTCTTTCTGTTTTCTTTTTATTTATTATATAATTTAAAAAAAAAAAACCTTGCTATGTGTACTGCGTTAACCTAACTGAGACTTGTTATAGCACTTGCATATCATTGCTCTTTTGTTGATTTTGATTGCTACCGTTGTCCTCATTTGTAAGTCGCTTTGGATAAAAGCGTCTGCTAAATGACTAAATGTAAATGTAAATAACAGATAAAATCAGTTTATGTTATGCAAGGCAAAAGGCATTTCCATCGTGCGAAACAACCACTCTTGACGCATTTAGCTGACTGACATCTCATCCTTATGTTGAGTAGCGTAAAATATTACAGCACAGTAAAGACTTTATAAATTAAATAAAATGTATACAAACCTTTATTATGCTGAAGAAGTGCACCAAATCAGCAGAGGCGGCGCTGATAACTGCTCTCTCCTGTGATGCAGTAGCTTAGTTACAGAAAAACTACCCAGCACCTGGGTAAAAATATTATACACAACCCAATAAGATGACCCAACAGGCTGAATCCAGCATTTGGGTTAAAATAATAACCCAGCATTTTTTTTAGAGTGCATTATTAACATATTGGCTGTTTATTAGTGCTTATTAAAGCACATATTCTGCATAACCATATTCTATATCCCTAATCCTACCCAATACCTAAACTTAACAACTACCTTACTAACTATTAAGAAGCAGCAAATTAGTAGTTTATTGAGGCAAAAGTCATAGTTAATGGTTTGTTAGCAGTGAGAATTGAACCTTAAAATAAAGTGGACCCAAAGTGGTCATTCAGGGTATTTTTTCTAACATGATGGCTGAAATAATCAGATTAATCGTATTTTGTTTTGAATATTGATGTCTTATCCATATTAATAATGCTGAACATGTAATACTGTTTTAATGTTTAATTATTATTATTATTATTTAGAAATTAATCATTTTAATTAACATTATTCAGAAATTAATACAAAAATAATTAAATTCATCAAAAGTGACAGTAAATATTTTTACAAGAGGTTTCTATTTGAAATAAATATTCTTTTTTTGATTGTCCATCAAAGAATCCTGAAAAAATGGTTCCCAGTTTTCACACCAAAAAACAAACAAACAAGCAAAAAACAAACAAACAAAAAACAATAGAAAACATTTATTTTAAATTGTCACAATATTACTATTTTTTCTGTATTTTTGATCAAATAGAGCCATTGTGAGTATAAGAGACTACTTCAAAACTTAAAGTGGTAATATCTGTGAAAACTATTAACAGAGAAAAATTTTATTAGAAACATTTATTCCACTATAAGGCAGAATGTATTTGCCTTTGAAATATTATGTCTCTATGGAAAGGAACATTCCATAAAATGCATAATTTTCATTTAATTTGTGCAATGAGCAAGAAGGTTCTTACTATTCTATAGAATATGCAGGCTTAAATTTTGATGATCTTATCACTATAATTTATGTGCTGGTACATATGTGCATTTAATATTTAATGATAAAGAAAAATAAATTGTTACAGAAAATGAATTAAAAAAACAGCTTTGGATTGACCATGTGGAACTGTACTGAAAGTATTCATTCATTTCTATGCCCTCACTTCTCATATCCAAGGTTATAAAACCTCCATGTTGCCACTGAAATTGGACACACACAAAAAACACAAGCAATATGGCCTTTGCAGAACACATAAAATTGATCGTTTTTTTTTTAAATAGCGAAGTTGATTAAAAATAAAATAAAAGGTCAGTAGTTCATTTATATAATTTTGACCAAAAAATCTTGCTAGTGATTTTAAAAAAAGTCCATGGACATCTTATGCATCAGTTACGCATTAAAAATAAAAAAATAAAAAAATCAATACAAAACAAGAATGTACCATGCCGTGCCAGTTTTATGTTTCACATTGAGGGTTCAAGATTCTTTTCTGTTTGATGTCAAGAGGAAACAAATTGTGATTGTTTTAGGCAGGGTTTTTAGAGTGGAAGACCAGCAGGCATCATGAGGTAATCAAGGAGTGTATAATCAGTGCTGTAACCATGGCAACCTGTCAAAAAAGCATTAGGAAGAGCAACATCTAGATAATAGCAACAGGATGACAGGATGAAAATTGTCTTATGCAGCTAAATATGGATTTAAAACCAAATGGTGTGTGTGTGTGTGTGTGTGCTTGTACACTATGAAAGTGGTCAACGGATCTCATGCTCATCATGTTAAAATATAAATCAGCTGTCCCTTTGAAGTGTATTTCAGAGTATAGGACACGTCTATGGCATTCTTGTATGCTCTATATTTTCGTTCTAGTTGGATAATCATTAACAGGTTAGTCAAGCAGACACAAGTGATCATATCACTGTAAAAAATGTACCGTAGAATCAACACGGTCTCACCCCAACTAGTCATATATTGACGCTTGGTCAGGACCCTTTGGCGTCGCTTTTTGACGCTCAAGGTACTCCTTTAGCGTCATTTTTCGACGCACAGAGTCCTCCATTGTTTTCAGTTGTTTGTCTTAATTTAATGGTTCCCATGCATTTGTATTAAATATGAATAATTTTATATAAATTTATACTTTCATTGGAGCACGTAACCCCACCCCTACCCTAAACCTACCCACTTCTGAACAATATAAAACACGTAACAGACAAATAAAAGTACAGCCACAGGTATTTATTGCAAAAAACAACCATAAACAAGCAGAATAAACGCATTACAAACATGTCGTGTTGCATTCCAAGTCTTCTGAAGCCATACGATATCTTTATGCGAAGAAGAGAGTAAAACATAAAGGTTTAAATCGCTGAAAATGATCCCGCTCCGTTAACGCGCTCACATCTCATTCAAATGATACTCCCGTAGCATGACGCAATTGGTCACGAGACACTCAAGAGCCAATGGCATTTCACAACAGTATGACGCAATCGGTCACGAGACACACAAGAGCCAATTGCTAACGTAAGGCTTCTTCTGGCGGCATTTTTTGAATTCGCACAGAGACAGCACACAGGAAGAGCTTTACGGCGGACGGAGACGGCGATCGCGTCTATTCTTCTCACAAATCAATCGTTTTGCCTCGAAAGACTTGGAATATTATTATTTTTTATTTTTTTTTTAATTATGACGGTTGTTGTATCTGCCTGTTATATCTTGTGTTTTATTGACAAATGGTAGGTTTAGGGGCAGGGGTTGGGTTACGTGCTCATAAATGTGTAAATAGTGTAATATAAATAAAACTGTTGTGACACACCCCAACATATATGCAGCAATATTATTGCCCAATATATAATTTAATCATGACGATAAGCCTTTGCGTAGGCATTGACGCTAAGGGTTTCTTATTTAAAGCAATGGAGGACCCTGCATGTCGAAAAATGACACTAAAGGGGTACCCTGTGAGTCAAAAAGAGACGCCAAAGGGTCCTGACCAAGCGTCAATATGTGACGAGTTGGGAGTGAGACCGTGTTGGTAGAATTTACAGGATGTTACTGGCAAAAAAGTTGGCAATAAAATCTTGTAAAAATGATGTTAATTGCTGTAAAATGGATTACAGTATAATACTGCAAAGCAAATTGCAGTTAATTGCTGTACTGTATGTGAATTACAGTGATTTGTAGTATTTTTACAGTAACGTTGAATTAAACTTGTAGTTTATTTTACAGCAATATTTTGTAATCTCACTAAAGTACGGTATTTACCTGGCAACAAAAGTTGCCAATAAAATCCTGTAAATATATTTTACAGCAATATCTTGTAATCTCACTAAAGTACAGTATTTACCTGGCAACAAAATTTGCCAATAAAATCCTGTAAATACCCCTAAATCCAAGATGATGTTGTAATAATTTAACAATGAAAATGCTGCAAATAATAATTTTAACAGTAAACTGCAAAACACTGATTTAAATGCATCATCATGATAACTATCTTAATACATTTACAAATGAATAAAAACCAAGTCAAAGATGTTGCAAATAAATATTTATTAAAACTGGCAGAAAGACATTGCAAGGCTTTTACTGGTAAAAAAATAAAAATGTCAGTCTTTCAACAGTTAAAATCTTATCATAAAAATAACATGGGACCTGAAATGAATAAATATAAGCAATAATGTAACCTACAATACAGTATTTCAATATAAAATGTAATCTAAATTACAAGTTTATCAAATGATTTACAACAGAATTAATAAGAATTAATAAATTACCTAATATAATCAGCTTCAGAGAGTCTTCAAGCATCAAACATTTCTCCACATCAGCTGCTATTCTTTGCACCTACAAGAAATAATGAAAATTATCTTGTGATTTTTTTAAAAATGCATTTACATAAATGAGACCAAAATGAACACCCAAAAAGGCATATATTTTAAAATAAACAAACTCTTACATTTGTTTAATAAATTAAATTATAATAATACATCGTAGAACTGTACCACCAATCAAATTAAATAATTTATAATGCAAAATTACAACTGTGTTATGACATTAATATTTTACATTAATTTTTGAAATTACAAATACGAAATGTTGTAAAAATGCAATGATACTTTTTAAACGTGAAACTAAACCTTCATTAGGTAGCAGCAAATAACTTAATGAGTGAATCAATTGAGTCATTCATTGTACCGATCCGTTCAGAATGCTGAATCATTCAGTAAAAACACTTTGATCTTTTGCTTTGATATTAGTTTGGAACGGTTTTCGTAGGTGAAATAGAACAACAGTCAATATTGTGTCTAAAAAGTAAGTAACTTAATGTTAACTAATTGTTTATTGAACTATGTAACATTTGCAATCGTGATAATCAGAAACAGATCACTTGTTATGCTACTTAACAATATCATATGTTATAAATAAACTCAACAGTTTGAACATTTACCTCATGTTTCTTCTGTGAGTTTATGTTTGCCGTCAAGGTTATTTGTTTTGATATTGAATGTCATAAAATCAGAATCAGTCTTGCGTTTCGATGCTTCCCTAAGTTTTTTTTTTTTTTTCTCTAAGTTTTAATCAGGCTAACTTGTCCAATCGGGCATGTAAAGATGTATTTCACAAAAAAATTGTCCCGGACAAGCTTATGTCGAGTACAACTACAGTGGCAATAGACACAATTTCTCATGTACATGTAGTTTCTAATTACAGTAAGATGTCACGTCAATATGGGACAGTTGAAAACATGTAAACAAATTAAATTTCACATATTTTGCTGTTCAGTTATTTCGACAGATAGTAGTTACTATGACAATCGTTCGCACTTAAATGCTCTCAATAAGAAAATTAAACTGCCAAAATGAGAAAAATGCAGCATTAACCTAACTATGCTATGATAGCAATTTCCAGCTTACTGCACATACCAAGGCCGCTTGTCTAAATGTAGTGATAGCAGGCTATTGCGACATGATATCGCTTATACATTAACTTAAATACCTAAATATAAAAGGATATATTTCTTAAGTAAAATTAAGTGAACTTACCAGGAATTATGAATAAAGCCTCTAATCTTCAATCGTTCTGGCACTGCTCCAGTAGGCTGGATTTCAGATTTGAATGATGCGCACGCAATCCCATAATGCCACACTACAGTAAAGTAGTGTAAAAAGCAGGAGCTACACCTGCTTCTTGTAAATTAATTACAGTTGACATGGAAATATACTGTTAACAACTGTAAAACCTTATTTGACCCATAATGCATTGCGAATTACAGCTACATCTTGTAAAATGTTTAAACAGTAAAATTTTGCTGTAGAAACTACAGCAATTTTTTTACAGTGTACTGTATGGCCAATCAATATCAGACAGTTAAGTTACAATCAATGAATCTCTCTATATTGCAGAATTAATCTGTTATTTACATCATGTCTACATTTGTTACAATGAGAGGATTCACAAGCGTGCTTAAAGGTGCCATAGAATGGAAAACTGTATTTACCTTGGCATAGTTGAATAACAAGAGTTCTGTACGTGGAAATGACATACCGTGAGCCTCAAACACCATTGTTTCCTGCTCCTTATGTAAATTTTGTGAATAAAAAAGACCACTGAAAAATAGGCAAATCAGAACATAACACCGACTGTGACGTTACAGTCGGGATCACTAATAGTTACGCCCCCAACATTTGCATATACCCGCCCATGTTCTATGCCAGCCGCAAGCCGAATCATCAGAAGTTCTGCAGGTATTGTTGAAGAAACAAGCGAGGACAACAGCGAAAATGGCAGATTGTGTAAATAAATGTTATGGTCCAGGCTGTGCAGGGGAAGTGAAGTGCAGTGATGGGTTGGTGTCTGTATTCAGAAAGGCATGGAAAGCAAATAACGCTTTCTAATAAAATAACGCGAGCCACTAAAGGGACATGGTTAGCTCCTTGCTAGTGGTAGCCTGTTACATTACAGTACATAAGATTTAACTTACCACATAAACAGAGTAAGGAGAGATGACTGAGGATAATGGCGAATGATTTACAGATCCTGAGCACCACTGACAAGCATCTGATCTTGTAAAATGTGTGGTAAGTACTGCCGCTCCATATTATAAACAGAGTTCGTGCGATCGCGAATCTCGAAAGTGAAAGTGAAACTAAAAAGCGATCGTGCATTTGAAAGCAGTTTCAGTGCCCTGCATATTAATAGCGGCTCCCTGATGCCTGCATTTTATATACAGTATAATTACCCGACGATATAACTGTGAGAGAACGTATTGAAATATATATTTTCCCTGTGTTTCCTTCCTGCTGTGAGCTACTGAAATAAGCTGCACTGTGAAACAGCCAATCAAAGCAGAGCTCCACATTATTATTCATGACCCTTCCAAATAAGTCAATAACAGACCATTTCAGTCTAGGGAAAAATCCTAGGGTTGTAATGCACATGTAAAACCATTTCTGGAGAATTTTTGCCCTTACCTAAGCCACATACCTTCTATGTAGATATCAGAGAACAATTTAAAATATTGTATCAATGCATTCTATGGCACCTTTAATTCAGCACTGAACAAAACACCAGGGTTTTGAGCAGTGAGTGTATTTTGACTAACTTAAACACTTCTGATTGGCCATTGCAGTCAAGAAATCAACAGATATGTCTGTGATTGGCTATACTGTTCAACGCTGCAAAAACACATTGTAAATAGAAACCTTTGAAGCTCTCCTGAGTGCAAACACAAATATGCATTGGAGCGTTTACCAAATCTGTTCCGCCAATATCCTATTTTTTACAGCCTCATCGAAGGGTGCTCTTGCTTTAATTTAAGCACCCCTGTAGAACTGGGCTTGTAAAAGGAAGACGGCAAAATCACCTGAAGTTCTCAAAGTCTGTGAATTTTTTTTATATCGAGTGACCTAAATTCAAATGATAATGCACATCCGCACCTATTTCGCAGTTGCTTAGTTACATTATAGACACTATCACTCTTTCAAATCTTTCAGTCAGATGGATGTTTTCTTTTAAAGTCAAAGATATACAACCAGCAAACTCCAGAAGCCTTTACTTTACTGCAGTGGATGATTGACAGGTAAGTAGATGGTCATTTTATGTTGGGACACATCCACACTGGTTAGCATTTACAATATGGTCACATTCTGTTTCTGATATGTGGATTGAGTGAATCGGTCATGAAATATTTTGTACCCCAAGTGCCCTAGCTGTATAGAGCTGTCTTGCAAACACTCATAACATATGTTAGGTGTCAAAAATATATTCAAATATAGCATAGGAAGCTAGAAGACAAATTAAACGTATCACAATAGCAGGTGATGAATGACAAGTGCTATTCCGAGAACATGTGAATGCTGGGTGTTATGTGTTTCCCTCTTTTGAACTTGAGTCTTAACAAGCAACTCACACTCCTTCAAATAAATGACACTCACGGGCATAACAAGAGAACACATCTATCATCCAAATTAAAATGCTGGCAAATATTTGTAAATCGAAAAAGAGGTGTGTTTGCAGAGGATTTTTTTATGAGGAACAGTGTGATTTAAATGTATCCATAGAAAGGATAATGTGAATCATATAAAGAGATTTATTTAGGGACATATTCATACATGCTTTTGCAGCTGCAGGGTAAAGGACTCACACATCATCAGAAGACACATGATGGCAAAGTATTATTGGTTGAATCTCATGATACCTGTAAAAAAAAAAAAAAACAAAAAAAAACAATTTTTTTATACTATTAGCACCTTAATTGATTGATTGCACTGTGGCAATATTTTCAGAACAATTAAGCACATTTTACCTCATTATTTTCCGTACTGTAATGAGTCTGGCATTTTTTTTTCTAATTTTCCCACTCATACTATAATACAGCCATTTTTCACTGTATTATAGTAAAATAGTGTTTTGGGAAGATTTTTATATCAATAAAGTGCTTTATATAATCCTTAATGTTTAAATATTTATTATAGTGCTGTCAAATGATTAATCGTGATTAATCGCATACAAAATAAAAGTTTTTGTTTGCATAATATGTGTGTGTGTGTTCTGTCTTTATTTATTATGTAAACATAAATACACATATATATAGTACAGTATATATTTTGAAAATATTTACATGTATTTACATGTCTATATTTATATTCATATAATTTATATTATAAATAAACATTTAATATATAAACATAACCTATTTTTCGGAAATATATCCATGCATGTGTGTGTATTTATATATACATAATAAATATACACAGCACACATTCATATATTATGTAAACAAAAACTTTTATTTTGGATACGATTAATCACGATTAATCGTTTGACAGCACTAATTTATTACTTTTGTTAATTTGAGAGCTTTCACAGCTTTTACCCTTTTAAGTATTATTTATGCACTATTATAGTATTTATCAATATTTTAATTAACCTTTTTAATATTTTCACTTACTGTCTGTTTTCAACTTAATTTTAGTTGTTTTTGTAATTTTAATGTGCTCATCATTTTATTAGATTTTTTTATATTTCTATTTAACTTTAATTTATATTTATTTGTTTTTTTAGTACTTTAGTACTTCAGCTTAAGCTTATTTTATTTCACTTAATTTCTAATTGTATTTCATCTAATATTTATTTTATTTCAGCTTTATTTTAAATGATGAAAATGAGTTTTAATAAATTTTTAGTTTTAATTAATAACAAGAGTGTTTCACAGTACTGCGTAGCCAAACTTGACCTTTAAGGTTTGCAATGTATGGCATCATACCCTGCAGATGATGCTGTGCGATTACATAGTTATATATTTCCATATTTCAAAAAACCAATAACTTTTGTCATGTCAACGCTTCCGCCAGTTTATAATACTGGCTTTGACAGTATTTCCACATTGGTGAGATTTATAAAGGTGTGAAGCATTGATAAGAACTCTGCTGGGCATGTATGATTGACTTCTTGGCAATGAATTTGATCTTTCTGGAGAGACTATGTAAAAGTTTATGAGGCCATTTCAGTTCATTTTAAGGCTGATCCACCATGTACCATAGGTGCTGTCTGGGAATTAATCCAACATTATAACACCAAGCCGAAGTGGTGATGCAACCAGAAAGCAACATTTTAATGCAAAATTTCCTAACCTAGAAACATCCCTCTCTCTCTGTAGTATTCAAAATATTGTTGTTGGTGTTATACACAATAACTGCTTATGATGCAGAGACATTCCTTCTCTCTTTTGCATGTACTTTCCTGTTTTACAGAATTGGAATTCTGTGATAATTATATCAGTTGTACCAAATAAACTTGCCTGTCCATTGATTTTTTTTATTTTTATTTTTTTCTTATGGAAATCAAATATTCTCTGACCTCTGAATGAAATGGGCATGGTTTGCATAATGGTTTTTAAATCGGGACACCATCATGTACTGAATGTTACGTTTTGTTAGACAGACAGTTGAGAGCTCAGGAGGAAAGAGAGCAGCAGAGTAGTCTGGACTCTGAGATCAAAGCTGCATTTCTCTGGCTCCTCTCCAGCTCTGCTTCCCTCTTTATGTCTCGGCCTGGATAAGCAGACAGATCTGCAGGCACTGCAAACTACTGTTCTGCGTTCTCAAGCAAGATGTTGGCATGAAACAACACCACATTTAATCAGGTTTTCTTTACGACGACATCGTGTTTTGGCAGAAGACCAAAACCCAGAGATGAAACCAAAAGTATAATTAGGGCTTATTAGTGTGGAAAAAAGGTCATCAAGGCTGATTAGGGTAATATGGCTTTGAACAGAATTCGGTGTGTGTGAAAGCGAATGATAATATTCTTCAGCATCTACTGGTTCTGTTTCAGGTTTATTTTTCTAACAAAACCTAAAAACCTGAGTGGCTAAAATGGATGCTAAATGAGAGGTCAGTGACAGATGACCTGTCTTGTTCTCATCCATATCTTATCATCAAATACTGAAACATAGACAGAGACACTTTGTATTTATCATAATGTTGATCCTCGCAACCCCACTGTGTTCAATTACAAAACTCTGCTTCAGTCAAAAGGCAAGGCAAACAAAATGAGCGTGGCCCACAGGCTATTTATGCCATGGATTTAGTGTAATCAGATTTATTATTGTCATTATTAAATTAATTTCAAACAAAATAGCCTGTTAATTTTGAAGGCTGAAATGTGTCCATATCCATTACATTTTAAATTGCTCACATTTTCAAAAAAAAAAAAAAGCTTGCCTATACAGCTGTTCCTTGAACTGTGGTCAAACCTGCATAGATGGATCAGTAATAGAGCCCTGCATTTCGGCCCGGGCCCAACGGGCCCCGACTTTTTTACATCCATAGGGCCGGGCTTCGGGCCAATTTTCACGTCATAGTTCAGACTAGGGCCGGGCCTCGGGCCTGTTTTAGTTTTCTCCTTATTTTTATATTTTAGACATCCATCAATGTCTAAGCCAAGTGCTTAGAAAAGCGCTGTATAAATGTAAGGAATTATTATTATTATCAATTAGTGATGAAAAAAAAATTGCCGCGCTGGTGGAAACAACACCAGACCGTGCCGCGACTGTGAAGAGCGGCTCGACGGTGTTTAGAGTCCCGCAGCAGCGATCGCGCCGTCAGCGCAGCTGTTCTGCGTTCAAATACACGCAATAAAGCTTGCCGTAAAGCCCCAGCAAAAGTAATTACCATGAATGTGTCCGAGGGAAATAGTAAGGCGATATTTGAATTACTTACTAATAAACTAGTGTTTTCTGTGTCAGTGTTGCATCAGTGTGGATTCATCTCCTCATTAGACGCGCCTTTAGAGAGAAGTGCATCTTCACGGATTAATAATGAATGAGTTTTTGTTTTCGATTTGATTTATTTCGTTAAGTAGTCATTTAAAGCTTTCTATAGATATATTTATCATGTCTGTGAGGCATGTATTCACTGACTTTCGGTTCATTTTTGTGAAGCGCTCTGTTCAAGACAAGATAGCAGAAAGCGTATCGTTTTAAAAGCACGACGTTTTGTTGATATTGTGAGTGTACACAAATAGAAGTAGACCCTTTACAGTTCCGAATGATGTATTACTCTTACCTTTATGAGCAAAAATTACGGCATATTTTAAGTTGTTTCCATTACTTTAGTAGTTTAGTAGTTACTTTAAGAAAGAAATAACTTGTTTAACGAACAAAAAATGCTCCAAACGTTTTTCAAAATTAACTTAATAAAAAAATAAAAAACGAAAAAAACGAAATATAATCACTTTGCCATTATATACAAAACTGAACTATTTTAATAGCTGAAACATGAGCTGTTTTGGGAGAAGGGGGAAAAAAAAGACGGGCTCGGGTCGGACTCGGGCCGGTAATTCTGATAAGCTGTTGGACACGGCCGGGCTAGGGCCTAAATTTGAGGCCCGTGCAGGGCTCTAATCAGTAATATTCTGGGTTAGAAACTTACATTAACAATTGCTGTAACATGTTGTTGGAGCTTGGTGATGGTTGACCAGAACACTTTCTGTAACACAAAGGGCCCCATTTTAATGATATAACTTAGGGCGTGTCCGAAAACACTTTTGCTAAAACGATCGGGCGCCCGGCGCGCCTGGCGCATGGTCTAAAAGCGTTGTCTCTATTCTCTTAATGAGTAATGGGTGTGTTTTGAGCATAACGTGCAATAAACCAATCAGAGTCTCCCATTTCCATTAAGAGCCAGTTGCGCTTTCCCAATGGCGGATTCACTATTTACATGGCGGAATTTGCAAGCGCAAAGACTGAACGTGTCTCCAAAAAGGAAACGGACCTGCTCGTGCGCGAGCAAATAGGTAGCCTAATTCTGATACATGCAATGACTATCCATTGTGACATGTAGGCATTTTTATATTTATGTAGCCTACACAATAATAATCTTTTACACTGTAATCTTTTAATTTTTAATATTTGCCATGTTTGTGTGCAGCTGTGTGTGTAATAAGCAGAGTGAACGCACGTTGTGGACCCGCCTATAGGCGCATATTACTAACGCGCTCTATATATTTTTTATAACAAAAAAATACTGCGCCATTGACTTTAGACCAGGTTTTAGCTGGTCAATGGGGCTGTCTATTTCAGTTGCCTTAAAATAGCAACGTGCCAACAATGTGCCTGAACACACCTCGTTTTCAGACCAGCACACCCATGGACGCACAAATGGGCGCAAATACATTTGGTATTTAAACAACGTGGTGCAGGACGTGAAAATGATAACTGCGTCGGGCTGAAACTAGCAAAAGACACTTGCGTCGCGCCTGGTGCCGCATTGCGCCGGGTATATGATAGGGCCCGAAGCAACAAGCTTGCACGGTTACATAACACTACCATTCAAAGGTTTTAAAGTTTTCAACAGAAGTCTCTTATGCTCACCAAGACTTAATATGTTTGATCAAGTAAAATAGTAATATTGTGAAAAATTATTACAATTAAAAAAAAAAAAATGTAAATATATTTTTAAATGAAGTTTATACATGTGATATCAAAACTGAATTTTTCATCCGTCATTACTTTTACAAATTTACTTAGTCAACAGATTGCTCAAAAGGGACCATAAAAATAAAGTGTTTCCAATGAATTTGTTTAGCCAACCCTTTTTTTTTTTTTTTTTAAATTACAAAATATTAGAACAAAAGTGATTCATCCTAAAGTGCAAATAACATGACAAGGTTCCAGAATTGGTCAGGAACAAATGAGCTTGTAGCAACAGAGATGTAGGTCAGACACTGTGATAGAACAGAAAGTCAATAATAGTGTTTTTGTAGAGGTCAAGTGCATTCAACAGTTGAAAGTCAATTGGTCACAGAAGAGTTGTATCTTTCTGTGTTTTTTGAAGGCTGTTCTGATACAGTTAATTCCACCATTGAGATACATTTGAAGGTTCTTGAGATAGTTTTTGCCTCACTGTGATGATAAACAAGGTGCCAAGTACACCAAGAAAATTCCGTTGTTGAATTTGCTGCATGTTATTCGCAGATGATGTGTTTCGGTCAGCGTAACTCAAACACTGTCAGATGATAATGTAACAGTCATTGGTCTGCTCACAGATGGTGAGGAGGCTGTGTACAGGAAGGAGGTTAAGACCCTGGCAGTATGGTGCCAGGAAAACAACATCTCTCTGAACAAGACCAAGGAGATGATCACAGATTACAAGAAACATCAGGGAGGAGCCAACACACCTATTTTCATCAATAGGACTTTTAGATAGCAGTAGAAAATTGGCAGAGACTACTGCAGCTGTACCATTTTATCTAACACCTGCACCATTTTTTGAGTACACAACAGCATATTGGAATGATTTCTGAAGGATCATGTGAAACTGATGAATGGAGTAATAGTGTAATGATATTTGGTGAGTTGGTGAGCATTAGAGACTTATTTCAAAAACATTCAAAATATCAGAGATATACTGTATATCATTGATATATTTTAGAGTATGGTTAAAAATATATTAGTAACAAATGTCAGAGAAATCATGATTGTTACAGTTTATATGCTTGAAATGTTACTTCTTTGTGCATTTGTTTATGCATGTATTAATATCTGGTAAATTCTCTGTGGTAGATCACATTTTTCATTAACCTAGAAGCTGTTGGAAAATCTATGGGGTTGATAAGGACATTTGCTCAGTCAGTAACCTCTTCACCTCATCTTTATCCTTTGCTTTGGGCACTAAAACTAGCAGACCCAGAAGCTATAGACCTCCTCTTGTGGAGAACACTGTGGAGGAGGGAGCGGGTTCCTACAGTGCAGCTCTGATAAAGGTGTTATGTGTGCTAAAGACCGATTCCCTTACCCTCTCCTCAAAGGGAAGTGTGACGTAAAAATCATGATAAATTCTTTGCTTTCCAAAATCGAGATGCTACGGGCTTCTTTCAACTAGCTGGGCAACATGCCATGAAACAGCTTGGCAAGAGATGCTTGCATTTACTTGAATGATTTTTCAGATGTTCTGTTTTTAAAGTGGACTGCCCATGAAATGGCTTTATTTGTGGGTGCAGCAGTGGCTGCATGGTTGATGTTTCTTGTCCTGTGACCCTGAGATCAATTGTAAGGGTGCTTCTGCACCACACTTCAGATAAATCAATATTTATTTATATAAGACCTGTATTTATTGCACTTCTTTCCAACTGACTGTTGTTTAAAGCTTTTGTTAAACTGCTTGATGAATTAGTAGTTAACTAAAGGGGTCATGAACTGCATTTTGTTTTAATTTTATAATGTTCTCTGTGGTCCACTTATAATGTTAGCAAGACTTTTTTTTTTTTTTTGAAACACACTCTTCGAAACACATCATTTTGATAGACATGCTACCCACTGCTATGATTGAGTATCAGTTATGCATACTGCAATAATAGATGGATGCTGCTGTGATGTACTCTGAAAATATGGGTCTTTATTAATTAGTACTTCTTAAACAATCTGTAACAGTAGGGGTGGGTGAAATGAACAAAATCTCAGCTATATCACGATATGAGTAATTTTATTTCACGGTAACGATATATAACACAATATAGTTATTTTTGCTTTAAAATAAGGTCTTTATAATATCACAATTTTTGGGTAACACTTTTGTTACATTTATGTCTAGAGTTTCTTTGTCCTGTCTTAATGTAATATTGTTTGGAAACGTTTTGCTCCTACTCATTGTGATTAAATCCATTTCCTTGAATTCCCGCTTCTGGTGTCTTCTGAAGAGATGTTCCGTTACAGAAGACAGGACCTACCAAAATGACTGCTCAGGACAAGTTATGGGCTTTACGACAGGCCGGTTGGTGATTGGAACGGTATGTGGAGGATTTCCTCGAGCTTGTTAACCAGCTGAGTTGGCCCGACGCCGCTCTTGGTGCGTGCTTTCAGCTAGGGCTGGACGGCGAGACGATCCGCTGCAAACTTCCAGTTCATGATTTTCCCCTGATCGAATTGATTAATCTTATCCTTTATTTAAACTGTTCTAATTTTGAAGTTGCAGAAGTAAAGAAGACTCGTCGTCCAGTTCTCTCTGGGGCACGCCACGTCTCGCCAGCTCAATCCACGCCGGGAACCCCCACACACCGCACCAACGGTCCGGACCGCCTGCTCGTTCCCAACTACCCCCATATGTTCCGAAGCTCCATTATTGTCCTCAGTCCAGAACCGCTGTCTGCGGCTCCGAAGTCTAGCCCGCTGCCCGCGGGGAGGTTAAGCCCGCCGCCGTCCGTGGCTCACCCACTCTCTTCTGTCAAGCCCAGCGGGCTCTGTGCTGTCAAACCTGCTGCCGTCTGTGGCCCACTCAAGCCCGTCGGCAGACGCACATGTGCCCCTGGGATTACTGGTGGCTTATGAGGGTATGTGTTGGAGCCCAGCTCCAGAGCCCGCTCCTTGACAGCGCCCTCCAGGGCCCATTCCTCCAGTGCCCTCTCTTCCAGGCCCCGTCCTGAGTCTCCTGATCCACCATGGCTACCCAAGTCTCCTGATCCACCATGGCTCCCCGTGTCTCTTGATCTGCCCTGGAGGCCTCCCCAGTGTCCCTGTCCTGCACCAGCCTCCAGGGCACCCACCCTCCCTCCCCGGCGTAACTGTTACGGCGCGGGACACGCCTTCCGGGAGGGGGGGAGTAATTGTTACGTTTATGTTCCTGTTGAGTTTCCTGTTTGCCCTTTTTTGGTTCTGTTCCTGTTTTCATTAGTTAATTTGTCTAATTATCATTCAGTTCACATGTGGTTAGTTTGTTTGTCTTTATAAGCCTTCATTTTCTAGAGTTTCTTTGTCCTGTCTTAATGTAATATTGTTTGGAAACATTGTTTTACTCCTACTCGTTGTGATTAAATCCATTTCCTTGAATTCCCGCTTCTGGTGTGTTCTGAAGAGACGTTATGTTATAACTTTAGTATAGGGACCAATTGTCACTATTAACTATATTTTTAACATATTATTAACATATTGGCTGTTTATTAGTACTTAAAGCATACAATATATTCTGACTGACCATATTCCACATTCCTAATCCTACCAAATACGTAAACTTAACAACTGCATTACTAGTTATTAATAATCGACAAATCAGGAGTTTATTCAGGCCAAAGTCATTGTTAATTGTTTGTAGCGAGAATTGGACCTTAATATAAAGTGTGACCAATTTTTGATACCATAGAAATTTTATAATTCTTGTCACCAGTGTCAATATCACAAAAAACAAAAACAAACAAAGAAAAAACACTTAAGCTCACTGAAAACAAGTAAACAGTCAGCAATTGAATAAGGAACTAATTACTTGCAACAGGACAAAAAAAACTACAGTAAAAATGTAAAAAAAAAACTACAGTAGAATAGGGGTGGGCGATATGGCAAAAATATAATATCACAATATTTTTAAGAAAAATCACGATTTTATCACGATTCTTTGTCATGTTGGTTTTACTATTTTGCAAGTTGTCTGAGCATTACAGCCAAACTAATTTCCCTATTATAAAGACAAAACCTTTCAAGGTAACAAAAATATTAAAAAAGAATGGCGGATATTTAGGCCAAAGTGGGCGAAGATAAAAATCTTTGTCATTATTTTATCTTTGTTATTAAAAAAATGAGAACAAAGATACACATTACAAATACACATACTATACAAATAAAACAGTGTTTTATTTTCAGGTACAATAGGTGTATTTAGCAGGAGCATTCAAGAAATTGAATCAACAAATATAAAAATAAAACACTATATAGATTGATTCCTATTAAATCAACTGTATTAACGTTTTTCAGTCAAGAGTAGTGAGTGATTTTTCTTTTTGTGTTTTGGTGTTTTATTAACATTGAAGGAATAATTAACCCCAAAATAAAAAGTTTTATATTTATACCATCATTTACTCACTCAAAAGTTTCTTTAAACCTGAATGAGTTTCTTCTGCTGAACATAAATGCTATTTTGAGGAACATGGAAAACCAAACAGTTGCTGGTCCCCAGTGACTTATTCCATAGTATTTTTTTTTTTCCTTCTATCAAAAGTCAATGTGGACCAGATACTATTTGGTTACCCACATTCTTCAAAATATATTATTTTGTGTTCAGCACAAGAAAACAACATGCGAGTTAGTAAATAATGACAGAAATTAAATTTTAAGGTGAACTATCCCTTTAATGACAGTCGGCAGCATGTTCAGTACTGCCCCTTTAAGACATGCACGCATCTAATAAACAGAGGCACGCATCCGTTTTCTCTCAGCTGTTTACTTACTCATTTTAGACATAAGCAACGGAGTCTATACATAAACCTTGTGTGTTTTGACAGTATTAGTGCACAAGATAACTTAGTTCAGTAATCAGGTGCTTTTTGACAGGCTTTAGCACGTGCGCTTCGGGTGTATGGGCTCAGAAAAAGCGCACGTCAGACCAACGCGTGAATAAAACATTTAACCGGCAAGGCTTTAAAGCAGATCCGAATAATGTACAGTATATTGAGACGGAGGAATAAGAACTGCAGCTGATAGAATGTGCGCTGTAGCACGATACTACGATATTTCTTCAAAAGCAGATCGTGGAGACATTTTTATCGTCCACGATCAAAAATCGTCATATCGCACACCCCTACAGTAGAACAAATAAATAAGAAATACTACAAACACTGTATAAAATAATCAAATGTATAAAAATTTCTTCTTGTTAAAGTTACAAAAATGATTTAGTCAAGAGCACTGAGAGATTTTTTTTTTTTTTCTCTTTTGATTAACATGAACGACAGACAGCAGGAATTTTAGATTGCTGTCACTTTAAGAGCTGCCCGGATTAAATTTACTGTTAATGCATGTTTTCACTTAAGACCTAAATTACTGTGTTTACATGGATACTTGCAAAGCTAGACAATTTGACACATAAAAGTTTGTGTATTTAATTGTTCAAGGCCTATAAAGCGGCAAAAATAACTTCTGCGCTCTATGGGCACCATCTTTACGTACATGCGCCTCTCTGACAGTGCTCAGAAATGTCTCTCAGATGGCGTGTGCCGTGCATATATAGCGAAATGAGTTCTCTTTCGCTGCTGATTGCGCTTCAACAGTTTAAAATCTCTTGTTTTTATATTGCAATACTTAAAAACACGTGCAAATGATACATTTTCGTGACCACGTAGCACAGCAACGTCACGTGGGCGTGTAACCACGATAGAGACAATAGTCGTAAATCTCTACCAGTTGACAAATTTCTACCGGTTAATCTTGTCTACTGGTATATCGCCCACGTAACAGACAAAGCAAAAGTGACATGTTAAAAAAATGTTACTCACACTTGTGTGTTGTCGGATCCAATATAATTATCACTACATAATTTTTTATTTTCGTCTCTCTGAAAAGCCTGCATTGATCTGTGTCTTGTATAAAATGAATCAAGCGAACAAACAAATGCAATCTGAAACTTTGTTATAAATAAAGTTCATTCACTATTTCTTAACATTACACCATCTCTATATCAGACATGGTATAGCGATGCGACTAAAGACAACAGAACCCATTATAATCATCCGATATAGACAGAATGTTACAGAAACATTAGATCCGGATATGCCTTGTTGCATTACTACCCCCATATACTTCATTTTTCAAGTTATTGTTTAGTACTTCCAGTCATTTCAGGAAGTTGCTTGGCTGCGAGTGGAAGAGTCACATGGGGCAAATTCCTCCTGATCTTGCTCAAAAATAGTTTTTAGTTTCATGTTTTGTCACATCGAAGTATTGACTGAATGAGGGGAAAAATAAGGTTTATAATTGAAAACATTGCAGTAGGTAACTGTGCAATTCTGGTTTCTGGTAATGGCAGCGGAGTGATCAGTTGTGTTTTTCCATCTCTCCCAGTCCATGTTACTGTTGTTCTTTATCTGTTTTCGCCCATCTCTCTCAAAATCATTATTTAGTCGCTTCATTGTTAGTTTATCATGCCCAAGCCGTCAAAACAGAGTAAACCGGACCATTCCCGAGGCTTTACAGAAGATTGTGCTGATTCTAGCGAGGCTAGTGTTAGCAGAGATCTTGCGCTTAGCCGTGAGAGTTCGTCACCTGACTTATCACATGGAGCTTTACTTAAACACATTGCTGAAGTCGCTGCAGAAGAAGGTCGGCGCACGCAAAAGATGTTGAATGACTCTTTCGTTAAGCTGGAGTCTGGTCTGGACGCGAAAGTTGATAGCGTCATCAAACGCATCGATGAGGTCGCTGCAGTCACTGACTCTCTTGCGACTCGCCAGGTTGCAACAGAAACTCGTATCTCTGCCTTGGAAGATGACATTGCTCCGCTTAAAGGGAAACTGGCTGCACTCGAGAAACGTATCACCGCACTTATGGAGAAGGTTACAGATCTGGAGGGTCGTTCCAGGTGGGACAATATCAGAATTCTAAACCCCATACATTTTTTCAAATCTTTCATCCCAAAACTGCTTGAGTTGCTTGTCCCGTCGATCGCAATTGACCGTGCACACCGAGGGCTTGGTATGCCTACAGATGGCCGCCCTCGCCCTGTTATTATCAAGATTCATCGCTCCAGGGATGTCGCTAAAATTCTGACCGCAGCTAGACGCAAAGGCCAACTTCAATACGAGGATCAGCTTCTCCACATCGCTCCTGATATTTCACCCACAGTTCGTGCCGCGAGGAGAGCCTTCAACCCGATCTGCGCTGAACTTAAGAAAGGCATCCACTTCCAAATGAACTTCCCAGCCGTGTTGGTCTTCAAGGCGAATGGCGTACAGAAAACTTTCAAAGACCTGAAAGATGCTAAAACTTATATGAACGGTAATATGTGAACTCTTTTGTCTTTAGCTTTACGATGAGGGTTTGCTGTCTTTACAAAAGACATCCTTTTTTTTTTTTTTTTTTTTTATATGATGCGTATATGTTCAACTAATGATGGGTGGTCGGCAAAACATATGGGAGCGTTCTCTTATGTATAAACCTTTATCTGCCGTGAAGCTTTTGGTTTTTGATTCAAACCAGTATATTGAGCAGGTATGTATTTTTCTCTGCGCCTTTGAAAGATTAACAGATCCTAATTTTTCATTTGTGTTCCACAGGAGTTATAGATATGGGTGCACCCAATCTTCTTGTTCTGTTTTTGTTTTTGTATAGTTCTAATACTAGTTCATCTAAGCCTGACCAGAAATTAAAATTCTCTTCCCTGTTTTTTTTTGTTTTTCTCTCTCCTATGTATAGTTTGCTTTTTCAGTTTACTACATTGTTTACCTTTTTATCACTGCATAAATGTTTGATGGTGTCAAGTTGAACATTCTCAGCCTCAATGTAAGGGGCCTGAATAATCCAGTGAAACGAGTTGCCACTTTGTTTTTTTGTCGAAACAAAGAATAAATGTAGTCTTTTTACAAGAGACTCATTTGGTCAAAAGGGATAATAATCGCATGTCTAATCGCTTTTTTCGTGTTGTTGCTTGCACTTCTGCTTCAAATAAATCTAAAGGGGTGGCGATTATATGTTAGCGTAATCTACGCTTTAAACTGTTGGATACTTGGGGAGATGACAAAGGTAGAATAACAGTTGCGAAAATTCATATTGAAAATAGAGATGTTGCCTTGGTCTCAATTTACGCCCCTAATACTTTTGAAAAAAAAAATTATGAACAGGACACTAAGGTACTTGTGGAGCTTTCTGGCTTCAAATTAATTATTGGCGCTGATTTTAATGCCGTTGTTAACTATTTAGTTGATAGGTTGGGTCACTCAAAAAATATGCTTCTGAGGGTTTACGTTCCTGGATCAGTGATAACGGAGTGGTGGATCTGTGGTGTATATTAAATCCTGATGTTAAAGACTTTACCCATTTATCATCTAGACACAAATCTTTCTCTCGTATTGACTTTATTTTTTCTTCTAGAGGCTTGTTTCATAATATTGTTAAGGCTAGCTTATTGCCAGTGGCATTTTCCGACCATAAGGCAGTGATTGCTTCTGTTTTGATTCTAATTCTAATCCAGCTCGGGCCCCTAGATGGCGTTTCAACACCACGCTTCTCCGAGATGAAACATTTAAAACCAAGTTCTCATGTCAACTAACAGACTTTGTAGATATAAATAAAGGTTCAGTTGATGACCCTAGGATACTCTGGGATGCTATTAAAGGGTTTATTAGGAATTTTACTGTATGTTATGCTTCCAGCATAAGGAAAGCTCGTTCATCTAGATTATACGATTTAGATAAACTTTCAGCATTAGATGGTCTATTACAACAAAGCTATGAAGAGGATGTAAAGCTTAAATTTGATCTTGTGAAAAAAGAGATAAATGCTATTATGAAACAGCGTGCTGAATTTTTAATTCATAGGACACGGCAGTTGTACTATTTTAGTGGGGCTAGACCCAGTCGTTTACTTGCCCTTAGATTGCGGTCCAATGAACATTTTTCAGATATCAGCACAATTAAGTCCAAAGATGGTGACATTCTTAATGAACTCTCACAGGTTAATGCTACTTTTCGCAGTTTTTATGCTGAATTATATAGGACGGAATTCCCCCAGAATTTTACACAGCCTTCTGGGACAGTCTGGGCCCTCTACTTTTTGATATGATTCAAGCTGCTGTTGAAAGAGGGTCTTTTTCTAGAGATGCAAATATTGCAGTTCGCTTTTGCTCAAAAAGGACAAGGACCCTAATGATTGCTCAGGTTATAGGCCTTTGTCCCTTCTAAATGCTGATCTGAAAATTTACGCTAAATTGCTTGCGCGAAGGCTTCAGCCGGTCATGACTAAGCTTGTCAACTGTGACCAGACAGGTTTCATTAGAACTAGGTTAGCTTCTGATAATGTTAGGAGATTACTCCATATAATACATGGCACATCTTCGTTGACTCTTCCTGCTGCTGTCCTTTCCCTAGATGCTATGAAAGCCTTTGATCGTCTGGAATGGCCATATTTGTGGTCGGTGTTGAAGATCATGGCTCTGGGGTCCTCTTACATTCGTATGGTAAAGGTGTTGTATGCACATCCCACAGCCATGGTGCTGACAGGTAGAACTTGTTCTTTATTGTTTGACATAGCCAGAGGTTCTCGACAGGGGTGTCCACTAAGCCCGTTTCTTTTTGCACTCTCGCTTGAGCCACTGGCAGAGTCAATACGCACAGATAAAGATATTACCCCAATTACAATATGTGGAACCAGTCATCATATTTCATTGTATGCGGACAATGTCCTTCTTTATTTAGGTAATCCGTTGCGGTTCATACCTAACATCTTAACTATCTTTGGCTGCTTCGGTGAGATTTCCGGATATAAAATAAACTGGACAAAGTCAGCGCTTCTTCCACTGAACGACGCAATGAGAAACACAGCACTACCCTCAGGTATACCAGTGGTTAAACAATTTAAGTATTACGATTGGTGCTTCATTGCAGTATATAATTAAGACCAACTATGAGGGTATCCTTTCTAAAATTGCATGTAACCTGGAAAAATGAATGTACTCCCTCAAATGAATTTTGTGAGTTCTATGCTCCCCTTGCCTCCCCCATCTCGTTTTTGGGACAGGTTACAGAGCATAATCACCAAATTTGTCTGGAATGGCAAACGGCCATGTCTTAAACTTTCCATGATGCAACGAGATAGATTCGCTGGTGGACTTTCACTTCCCAATTTGAAGTTGTATCACTGGGCTTTTGCACTACGTCCCCTGTTTAGCTGGTATGATGATAAAACATGTTTCTTGGCGCTTCCTAGAGGAAAATGTGGTTCTTTCTCTGAAGTTGGATGAAGTTTTATTTGCTAATATCCCTCTAAATAAGTGTAAACTTCGTTTTGGTCCTTTAGTGTCACATGTTCTATCAGTCTGGAGAGCAGCAGAAAAAGTTTGTGGTATCCGTTCTAATTGGAATCCCCACTCTCGTATCTTTAATAATTATGGTTTGCTCATCGGTAAGCACCCTATTAAGTTTGGCCAGTGTTGACAGTGGTTCAACAAAGGGATTCACTCATTGGGTGATATAATGGGTGACAAGGGCCTTTACACCTTTGAAGAACTTTCTATTCAATTTAACCTGCAGAGCTCCACCTTTTTTTTTTTTTTTTTTACTTACTGTTGAGGGCAGCCATGAAGACCTATGCGGTCCCTTGGATGGCTCCTCTTAAAGCACCATTTACTGAAAGTATTATGTGAGAACCAGGGAACAAGGGGATTCGTTTCTAAATTGTATGTTTTTTTTCTGGATAAAATGTATCCTTCTCTGACAATAGACTCCTTCTGGTGGACAGATATTCCGGACCTTGCCCCTAGTTTTGATTGGGACCATGTGTGGGTTATGGTAATGCATGCTTCTAGGAATCCGGATCTTCAACAAATTCATTTTAATTTTATTCATAGGACTTATATGACTCCATGTAAACTGTATAGTATGCAGCTTAAACTTGATCCTAATTGTACACTTTGCCATACAGGGGAAATTGGTACTTTTTATCACATGATTTGGGAATGCCCTGGGGTTGCTAACTTTTGGAATATGGTTAAAGAAAATTTGTCCACTATGTTTTGGTCTCTTTGTCCCCATCGGTTTTATTTTAAACGATCTCTCTGGTGTCCAACTTAACAAAACTCAGAAACGAGCGTTTCTAGCTGGCTTGACAGCTGCCAAGAAATTAGTAGCAACAAGATGGAAACCGCCACATTCTCTTAATAAGCAATATTGGGTTCTCACATTTATAGATGTGGTATATCTCGAGTTGTCCACTGCACGCATTCACAGTGCAAGAGAGGACACCATTAGACTCTGGGCTCAAACTCTGGAGAAGCTCAAAGGTCTACTGATTTGAATTAAGGAGATTCCCCCATCTCCCCCACACTCACACACACTCTGGTCTTATTTTATTTATTTTTTGTTCTCTTTGGTTCTTTTCTTTATATTTCATTATTATTTTTATACATTTACAGTTCCTCGTTTTGGTTATAATTACCTCTTTTTTTTATTTTTATTTTTTTAACTGTTATTGACTTCTTTCAGCACTGTTGTACTGGTTTGAATGTTAAGGTTTTTGTATGAATATCTTTCTTTGACATAATCTGTAGTACATGTATACTCTTGCGTATATTCTATATTCTGAAGCATACTATGTCTCAAATATTTGTTTTTCTGTATGTTAAAACATGTCAAAACAACAATAAAAAATGTATATAAAAAATTCAAAACACTTCCAGTAATAAAGAAGATTGAATGAGGGGAAAAAGAGAAAATTAAAAATAATAATAAAACTACTACAACAACAACAACAATAGTAGTACATATTGCCAATGTTTAATAATGCTGTGTTTTTCTTATTTCAGACTGCAAAATAGGACAATATCAGCCAATGCATCTTCAGCCGCAGGTTCGACAAATGGGTTTCAATAATGAGTTACTGGTTTCAGCTCAGGTCAGTATGGGTTTAATGAATTTATATGTATAACAGCAGTTTTAATATTTGTAATTAATTAAATTTACAATGTCTAGGTTGTTACGTTCGCATCAACCTTAAGGCATGGCACACTTACGTTAATGACACTGTATGAAAGTATAAAGATTTTTGTTTAAAATAAATAAATAACGGGGGAAAAAACTGATTATTTTTGTGGTTAGGTTTTCGGCAGGAAAATATAGAAAGGGTAAAAGAAGGCACTTGGGCTTCAAAGTTGTCTGATCTGGAGTTAAAATGGGAAGGTTGTTTCTGATTTGAGATCAGCAGTGTCTTCTGGGGGGGAAACAAAGTGTTTAACAAATTAAATGTTTTAGAGGGCAGCAAATTCTTCACATCAAAAACAAATGGTGGGGAAAAAAACACAGAGAACAAGTGAAACATTTATTGCAACCATTTTGCAATGATTGCAATGATTTTGGAATTTTAATTATTATTAAGGGTAACCATAAATGAATAACAAGTTATACAATGTTAAAATTCTTAACCAGCCAACCCCTTAGGCTATTATATCTAAGATAATCAGCCAACATTTACAAAAAAAAAAAAAAAAAAAAAAAAGCTTTGCAAAATGGAAATTATTCTAAAGAATAGTGTCTTATAGTTCTCATGTCAATTAACAGCTAACTATTTACAAAACTTCATTATGGATATGAACACCTTTTAGCCTAAAGAATTTATTCAAACAGTTGTTTAGATTTTTTTGGCATGTTGGCTTTTTGAAATGTACGGTATAAAACCCGATAACACTGATGCCCTTTTTTCTTTTTTTTTTTTTTTGTGTTGGAGTGCTGCCTTTACCACACTTTATTATTTGACCAATTGGCCATGGGAGAGTGTGTGTGGACATGCCAAGGTTTAATGTTGTGTACAACAACAAAGTTGCAGAAAGCCAAAACCCAGAGATAACTGTTATAATAATTATTACTGTAAAACATATAGCTTAGTATGCACAGTCTATTGAAAGAGTAGCACCATCCAAATATAAATAGACAAAGCAACTTTGGTGCATCTAAAGCTACCAGAATAAACTACAGTACATGACAAATATGTTGTGGTTAGAAAAATGAATGAAAAGTATTAACATTTAAATAACAATGATCTATGTTTATGTTTATGTTTATAGCTTTATTCTTTATAGAAACCTGAGACAATAAATTTGTCACGTGTTTGAGTTCCCGTTTGCCCTTATTTGGTTTTGTTCCTGTCCTCATTATCAGTTAGTGACATGTTCCTTGTTAATTTACTCATTAGTCCCTCGTTTGGTTGAATATTTATAGCTCTGCCTTTCCAGTTTCTTTGTCCTGTCTGAATGTTATTTGAAGTGGTTGTGTTTTCCCTTATGGATTTATTAAAGACTCTTGATCACCTGCCTCCTTCGTACTTCTTTGAGCTCCCTGCTCCAGAAACCCGTGACAAAATTACACTTTTTTTTTTATTTTTTAAACAAAATATATTTTTTACTGTATCTTGAAGTTAATCTCTATATTTGATTAATCTAACCTGTAAATCTGTTCAAAATGCTAATCACAGGAATCAAGAGGATCAACATAATGATTGATAATTGAATCCAGCAGTCACGTTTTAAATTATTTTGTCTTTTAAACATGTGACTTCACCAGTCACCCTGATGAAATGAAATATTCTTGAATAAAAATAGAGTGGTGATTACCTATTATTTATCTACAGTATGTTTAAATTACAGTAATTACTTTTAGCATGACTAGTCTTAAGATGGTCTTTAAATGATGATTGGTTATCAGCTGCTGTAAACAGTGGAAACAAGAAAGGATTATGGGGGTTTCTGCTTAGACTAGACAGTACAGTATATCAGAGTTTCTCTTTCATATTTCTTGCTCTGTTATGACCAGTTAATGCATAACAACCAAGCGCAACCCGTAACCAGGCCTTGTGGGCAAAATTGAGTATTCCCTTTGAACTCTGTGGCCTGAATAAGATGGCTGCATGATAAAGCTTGTGTATTTATGACCTTATGTGATTTTGTGTGTGTGTGCATTGTTGTATGAGCGAGCGTAGAGCCTCTAATAAGATTAATACTCTAGTATTTCACAGAAACACACATCCGTCAAAGATTAAGATGACACACAGTGTAAAAACAGGGAGGTTATGACAGTTTGCCATTTAAAATGCATACTAAATTTTCATGTGAGCGTTTATGAAGTGATTTCAATCATAACCACAAGATAGCAGTCATATTTTGTGCTTCAGCATAATGCATTTGTTTTAAAGCTGTTGAACAGAGTTATTAAGATAAATTCCCTTTGCCTGTAAATCAGGGTAATTAAGATGCACCAAGATCGGTTCGTTCCTTTAATCTCTTTCTTTGTTTCCCTATGGAAAATGCAGAAATGGGATTTTCTTTCTTGTTTTTTAAAAGCTGATGTTATCTTCTTTCCAGAGGCCATGTTTAATAATTAAAGGATTTAGAAAATGACCAAATACGCTTCATTCAGCTGTCAGAAAACCTCTGGCTCTTGGTTGCTCCTTTGAGACTTCATATTTTAATCACTTTAGAAATGGCATGCTGCTTCCTGCAGAAAATTATGCTTATGTTAAACCCGAGAGGATAAAATCACCATTTTCCTTAAGCGATGCTGATTCGTATAGCACTCAACATGAAATCAAAATGAACCATGTTTACATTCTTAAAACATGTTCCTTTTCTTATTGTGTAACATTCATTGGTGCAAGCTTCACACAGCTATTCAATAATTTGTAATAGCAAAATGTGAATATTTTGGATTTATTTTATACATCCTGTTATGTACTGCCCACTTAAATTAATCAAATGAATTCCCATTGGAATTGATCCCATTCCCATTTATCACTGAACACCCTTTTTTTACTGAAAAATGCGTGACATTACTTAAGATAATTTAAATTGGCTTCAAATGGCAATTTATCTATACAAATTCTCTTTTATGTTATTTAGAGAGATAAACACAAATACATAATATTTAAATTATGCATTATAAAACGATTAAACTGCATCCAGTCTCTGAACAGTGAAAGCTATAGAATCAAATCGCTGTAGGTATGCAAGAGCTTGCGTAAGCTCCTTTTTGTTGATTTAAAGCTCTAGAAAGAAGATAAATATAATATTGGAGCTTGTGGCATACGTCATATTGTTTTGTGTCTGTGCTGAAGAGGGATTTGAGAGGCTGAATCCACAGAGACAGATTCCAGATGCACCGTGACATGACATCAGAGGAGGACGTCAGAACAGCACGAGTGTATTTATGGGAACAGGTTTTGGCTGTGTAGACAGAGTATGAGCTGCAGCAAAAGAAACAGTAGGTAGTAGGTCAATGAACTCATTTATAGTGTAGAAGTAATTACGTCAGATCACATATTAGCTCTAATTGTGCATTGACAGGGAGGTGTGAGGTGCTTTTCGGGTTTTTAAAATACAGGCAGGAGTGGAGCAAAAAAAAAAAAACACTGAGGTTTAAGCTGAAGTGTATAATTTCTGTACCTCTCTTGTCACCAAACAGAATATATATGCATATATTATAATTTTAGTATTGTTATTTTTTTTTTTTATAACACATCCCACCTGCCATTGGTCTGTTTACACTAAAAGCAATTAAATCTCTGTTGGCTGTTAAGTCTCTATGATGTTGGTTTCTAGTAATTCTTCCTATTTCCAACTGTGTCTACCCTACTATTAGTAGTTTTTGGGCTAAGCTACAAACTGCTTTATAAAAGAAATTGGTAACACATTATTTTAAGGACCAATTCTCATTATTAACTAGTTGCTTATTAGCATGCATATGCAAAATACGATGAGGCCATCGCAACTGGCCCACCTTTACAGGTACTTAGCCCTGCACCAACTGTGAGCCAGTGGCATCGCTTCTCCTCCTTCTCTTTTCCTTTCAAGCACCAGGACAAGGCTTGAATACATCTCTCAACTGTACAAGAGTTGGTAGTTGCAGCTGGTCGTCAGATGGGCACCCCACTTCATTGGTGTTTCACCAATTTAAGCCCATGACACCTCGGGAAGGCTCGACAGCAGATCCACCGTCTTGGATCTACCCCTGCTGACCACCACCAACTCTATGTCGTTGTTCGCCCTTCAATAGGTTGGCTCTGCCACCGCACCTCCTGCTGCATCCAGATCCAATGAGATGCTGTTTCAGCCTGTTCGGTGAACTTGACTACCAGCTGTTTCCTGGCCATCCCTTCAATACCCAGCAGCCCAAGGGTTCTCCAGAGTGACTGCCCAGCAAAACCTCTGCAGCCGATCTCTACTGGTAAATTCCAGGCCTTCCATCCATTTTTCTGGCTCTCAAGGATAAGGTCTTGATATTTCTTGCGTTTACGCTCATGAGCCTCCTCCATCCTTTCTTCCCAGGGTACTGTTAACTCTATAAGCACCGCCTGCTTAGTGCCTCTAGACCAGAGGACAATATCCGGTCTGAGGCTTGTGTGTGCTATCTCCTCTGGGAATTTTAGCCGCTTCTTCAGGTCTGTCCGCATCTCCCAATAATTTGCTGAGGCCAAGACCCCTCTACTTCTCCGTCCTGCTGCAGCGTTCTCTCCTGTCTTGATGAACTGAATGAAGTGGTGCCCGCTGGAAAGTTTAACCTTCTTCCTTGCCTGTTCCACACCATCTGCCAACTGAGACAGGATCTTATCATGACGCCACCGGAATTTCCCATCTGCCAGACTTGACTGACATGCTGAGAGGACATGCTCAAGGTTGGCTTGCTTTCCACACAATGTGCAGCTGGGACTCTGCCATCCCCCAAATATGGAGGTTTGATGGAGTAGGCAGCACATTGTAGACAGAACACATCAAGAACTTTATCCGGCGTCCTTCCATGATCCAAATGTCCTGCCACGTCAGGGCCCTGTCACGTACGCTCTCCCACCTTGTCTAGCTGCCCTGTTTTTTCATGGTTACAGCCTTGACATGCCGGATTTCCTCCTCTGCCTTGCGCACCTCCCTCTGTACCATGCTGCGGCGTTCCTTTGGGTCAGCTTTGTTCAAACTCGTTCTGGTGAAACAACCCAGTCCAAGCCTGCCCTGAACTACTGTCCCAACAATGTCAGCATGCCGCAGCTGATCCTCAGCCTCCGTCAATGCTCTGCTGGCTGACCATTTACGGCCTGTCCTGACCACACCACAATGCCTGCCTGGTGTACTCTTTCATCCTTGCTGTCTCGCTGCATCATGGCCTGGCATGTCTTTGCTGCCTTATACTCCTCGAGCAATGATGTCACCGGCAGCTGCAGCTTACTGCCTGTGCTGCACAGGCCAATGGAGCAAAAACTTCTTGGGACACCCAGCCACCTCCTTAAATAGGTGTTAATCTTTCTCTCCTGTCTCTCTACAGTCAAGACAGGTACCTCATAAACAAGCAGAGGCCAGAGCAGTCTAGGAAGTATCCCATGTTGGTACCCCCAGGCCTTATATTTGCCGGGTAGGCCACTCTTCTCTAAGGATGTCATCCAGGTGTCTGCTTGGATAATCATCTCCCTCACACTCTGCTTATCATTGAGGTCTGCCCTATACCACTTCCCAAGCTCTTTACTGGTCTCTCTTGGACCGTTGGGATGATGGTATCTTTTATCCTGAAACGGAACTGGTCCTGAATGCGCCCCTTCCTCAATACCAGGCTTCTGGACTTTTCAGGTTTAAACTCCATCCTTGCCCAATCGGTGAGATCAACCAGATCCTCCAAGATCCATCTCCCTTCGGGTACTGATTTTGCCGTGATGGTGAGGTCATCCATAAATGCTCTTATGGGTACCTGCTGGATGCCACTGTCCAACACTACACCCCGCCGCAACTTTTCTGCTGACTTTAGGAGAAGGTTCATCGCTGCTGAAAACAAGATCAGTGACAATGCCCACCTCTAGCCTCTGCCATTCGGTGGTAAAATCTCCACAGATGAAGTGCATGTTGAAGTTGTCATAGTAGTGCGGTACGGAATTGCTTGATCCCTGTAGAATTTTCCTCCTTAGGGATGAAGCATCCCTCTGCGACAAGCCAACTGTCAGCGAGGAAATTCTTCTTCCATGCCACTCTCAGTAGCTTCCAAAGTCGTCCCCTGAGCCTTTCGCAATATTTATATACCTTGTACAGAATGCCATTCGGCCCTGGGGCTGATTTTTCTTTGGCCTTCCTGAGAAAAGTGTTCATCTCCTGCCTGCTCTGTTCCTCAGCTCTGAATTGGATAGCTGGTTTTGTTGGTCTTATGAGTTTCTCCATCTCCTCCAGACCGTCCTCCCTTCTAGGGTTGCTATGGACCTGCCGAAGGTGCTGCTCCACCTTTTCCTTCATTGCTTTCAGCTGCCCTGATCTTACATCATCCAGAAGTTTCGACAGATATTTGAAAGGATTCTTGGTGAAATCTGTCCGCTCCTTCATTCGTCACTTCCTATCCCTGCGATGACATTCAGCTCTTCGCAAAGTTTTAATGCGCTCCCTCAGGTTATCATGAATTTCCGTGAGTGCTGGTCTCTCCTCCACTGTTGCTTCACGAAATGCCTTCCTCAGCCTCCGCAAATCCCCTCTAAGGATTTCTACCTCCTTCACCTGTCTGTTTTCCTTTGGCTGGGCGTATGTTTTAACCCTTTAAAACCTAAGGGTAAAATAAGTCATTTTCACATATTTTGTTTATTTGACTGTACAATTCTAACAGAATGTGCTATTTTCAAGTGCAGGCTGTCATTGTTTTCAGAAAATGCATATCAAAAAAGTACAGTTTTTGACCATTAATCTTGTGTGGTGAGTTTGTGAACAGAATTTAAATAGACATATTAAAAAAAAAAAAAAAACAGGATTCATTTTTCAGTTTTTTTATTTAGAAAAAAAGAGAAAAATCATGATCGAAATAATCCAACACTTCTTGCTTCAAAATTCAACTATAATACATATATACAAGTATTTTTTGGGACACTGGGTTGCACAGTTTTCATTCAGGAGGCTTTTTTGTTCATACACACACTCATTTACACATGCATGCACATGCATATGTTATACCCCTGAAAAAGGGAAGATGATTAAGCACATTCACTCAACGATGTTTCTCCACCGCAAACTTTGTGTAATCTCTTTTAAACAGTTAACAATAAACAACTTTTCAAAACAGCAACATTGGCCTTTTCTTCACTGTACTGACATTCAATAATTGTGACATGGCTGTTAACGATTGTGACAGGAGCAGCCAACGACAGACACAGTGGGTGTGGCGTCAGGCCTCGGAGAGGCTTTTATTCAACAGAAATAATAAAATAAAGTGTCCAAGGGGGGAAAAGTGTCCAAAATAAACAGGGGGTCTGGTGTCCTCGTTGTGCTGCGGGGCTTGTGAAGGAGGGCAGTGTTCTGGAAGGGAGGGTCCAGGTAAGGGCCGCATGCGCTCCCGCTCTGGTCCGGGGCGCGAGGGGCGGCGGCTTCATCCTAGCGGCGGCTCTTCCTCTTTGTCCACGGCCTTTGGCAGGACTTGTATGGCCCGTCATCCTGGCCCGACGGCCGTAATACGGGTGCGGCTTTCGTCCAGACCGCGGGTTCAGCAGCTCATGTCTCCGGTGGCGCGGAAGTCCCTCTACGCTCCCTTCCTGGACCCACGAGGACACCAGTGTGCATGCAGGGGGAAGAGACCGGTCTCTCGTGGAGAGGCGCGCTTGGCATTTAAACAGCGGCGGTGATGAGGCTTCATGCAGTCCAGGTGTGCCTCATCACACGCCGCCAACCCTCGCTGTTTCCACGCCCCTCCTTTCTCACACCCACTCCCGTCGGGAGCCTGGTGAAGGGCGGCGAATAAGGGACAGGGTGGTGATGGCAATAAGGGGGAGGGCAACCGACTCGTCACACGATGTATCCTCTTTAGCTATTTTTTCCTTTACAGTCAATCATCCCAATTAGTAATTAGACAGTGAGTCATTTTATAAATATCTGGAAATCACTTCTTAATCTTTTTAACCAGATACATAGATATAAACTAGCACACACAATTCTATACCACATGTAAATGCTCTCTTTTAGGAATTCTTTCATCTGGAAGTGCATAAATGTCTCAAACTCGCTTTGTTAATTCGATTTCCACAGTTACATTTCTCAATATAGTCACATTTCTCCAGCAAATCAACAAATAGCATCAAATAAACAAAGTTGAACATTGATTACCAGCGTGTATACCAAATATGTAATGCTAATCACTGAACATGTGGCCTCTCGCCATTATGTGGGCCTCGTGCCATTAATGCTCAAAATGGAGCTCAGAACTGACACATCTCTGAACTAATTGCACTTTTAAACATGTTCATCAGAACACAATCAATATCGTAATGACATCTGCACACTCTTAAAACATCATTTACCATCAACTCATACTATATTAACAAAGAAATAAAATGAATACCTGAAAAAGGGAAGATGATTAAGCACATTCACTCAACGATGTTTCTCCACCACAAACTTTATGTGTAATGGAGAAATACCGCAAGCTCTCCCCCTAGTTTAACAAGACAAGGCCTGACTAATAGATTGCACACCTTATTGTGCCAAACTAATTGATCACCGATTAACTAAAATTATTTAGATAACTTATCTGCATTTTATAAACATTTTTAAACACATTCAGCATATCCTGACTATAGAACACTTTCCATATTTTACAGATTTATGAACTTTTTGATCTACTTATTGAAATATAATTATACATATATTTTTCACTCTGTCACACACTCCCCTACAAAAATAAATGTCGTCTCGACATTCTTTCTTTAACACTAGAGTCATTCAGTCCCTTTTGTGCTTCGCACAAATTTTGTAGTGCCAGAGTTCAGCATTTTAACAGTCCATAGGTTGGCCTGAACTTAATAGTTCACTTACAAAGCAACAGTTTATGAAAACGAAGAGTCCATAAGTGCCTCAAAGTGCAAAAATTGAAAGAGGCATGAAACAAAAGTCCATATTTTCTTTGGATTTCAAGAGTGCAACAGCCTCTCAAGACTACAGTCCATAAGGCAAACAGTCCATATTATCCTCAAAATTTCTAAGTTTAAAGGCTGTAAAAGGAGACATTCCTCAGAAAAAAAAAAACGGTTCATGTTCTGTTTCTCAGCATTTAAAAGTTCAAGAAATGTCCAAAGCAATATTCCTAATACAAAACAGTCCACGAGTTCTCCAGATGTCAGACTGCAACAATGCAAAGAAACCTTTGATTTCACTAAAGTTCACAGTCTCAATGCAAATTTAACAGTTCATGGCCCCTGATTAGCGGGCTCCATACACAAAAGGCAATTGATAATGTTACACTTTCAAGAAGGATATGACGTCCGTTCTTATGGCAACACATTTATTTTCTGTTAAAACAGATAAGAAAAACACAGGTAAATCAAGGAGCGTCTGTTGCGTGTACCACGAAGTTCATCACGTACTGAATACTATTTCCTTGTTCGTGTCAGACACCTTAACAGATAATCATAAACAATAGCATGTCTTATAGTGCAAATGTTTAATGCAGATACCTGACACTGGACACATTACTCTTTAAACCACACTCAATTCTCAAGAAATATCTGCTCTAAACTCATAAACATCATCACCAAATAGATCCGAATGTGTTCTGTGCCCACTCGCACACAGCATAAAGAAAAAGTATGACAAATAACATTTAAACATCACAAACCCACTTTAACATGAATACAAGTGAGTAATGCAAACTCTATAAACATAATCATGAGGATGATTAATTATTTTATAACCATATTACTCCAGCATTAATAACTATGAAGCTGTATTAATACTCTTTTTAATCAGTTTTAATCCTCTATGAAATATGCGAATGAACTGACTTTATTTCATGAACTAGATCTTAACCGGACACCAGTTACTATGTTTTCCATAACAATATGACAAAATGATTAATAAAAGCATTTTACCACTGAATCTGACTGGAATTCTTATTAACTGTATTTCACGAATGTTCTTTCAAATGTAATGGCTGACAGAGTGACGCTAAATGAAGTTTTATCATGTTAACGTGTTATCATAGACACGTGTGCTTTCTTAATTCAGGCTGTATGTCACTACACACGCCTAATCAATGTTCGTACACATCTATTTAATTCATCATCATTCCTCATTTTGCATTCTTATCTCCACTATATGTATTTTTAGACATTTACTCCTCACTTTGCTCGTGCTGAAAGTTACTAGTCTTCCTTGGAATTGATAACACTCTCATCCGCCATTTTATGTACGGCACTCTTAATCACGGTCTTAATCAACATTTTATAATGTCTTAGGTCAGAAATTTGACTCTAGTAATACCCAACTGTATACAGTGTTCCTATAGAGTAATAATTATCAGCTTACCTGTTAAAACAGATAAGAAAAACACAGGTAAATCAAGGAGCGTCTGTTGTGTGTACCACGAAGCTAATCACGTACTGAATACTATTTCCTTGTTATTCAACTACTGATGCATAGAGTAAAGCGTGGGTGCCCCCTGCTGACGAACCTGAGTTTAACAAAATTAATTTTACTCACAACACATTGTAATCCAGTAATACAAAATAAATTGTCACAGGAATTACCACTATTCCCGGATCGGAAAAATCGGTGTCTTTCTCTCCTAGGCAGCTGGTACATTTGCTCCCCTTGGTCGCTTTTAGCAGATGGCATGAAAGCAGGAAGGTGTTCATCAGCAGGTAAGTTGATCTCTCATTCTTGGTCACTTTCAGCAGATGGCGTGGAAGCAGGAAGGTGTTCATCAGCAGGTAAGTTGATCTCTTGTTCTTGGTCACTTTCAGCAGATGACAGTGAAGCAGGAACTTGTTCATCAGCAGGTAAGTTGATCTCTTGTTCTTGGTCACATTCAGCAGATGACAGTGAAGCAGGAATTTGTTCCAGGACCTCGTTTGGATGCTCATCAGACACTGTGGTAGGTAGTGGTTTAAGATGTTCAGATTCAATAACATGGTTTGGTCAAAGTACTTGTGGTGATACATAATGGAAGTCTAATTCATCTTCACTTTCCTCATTAGATTCAACATGGCTGATTTGAGGCTTTTTCAACTCTCGTTTCTGTCTGGTCTTTGAAGGCGGAGCAGTTTCAAAAGGTAAGTGGTCGCAAGGCATTAATAAGTTGCGATGGAGGACTCTGGATCGTCCCTTTCCCTTTTCTGGCTTTACTTCATAAATTGGAAGCTCACCACTCATCTATCGCACAACTACATGGATGCTGTCTTCCCAGAAATTGCGAATTTTACCAGGGCCTCCCCGTGGTGTTAGGTTCTTTACAAGAACATGATCACCTGGCTGCAATGTGGTGCTCCTCACTTTTTTGTCAAAGGTCTTTTTGCTCCTGTCAGCAGATTTTTGAGCACACACTCTTGCAATTTTATATGCCTCCTCCATTCCATGTTTCCATCTCTCCACATACTCTTTCTTCTCCACATACTCTTTCTGATTACAGGTAGGAGCTTCTGAGTTCAGTCCAAACAACACGTCGACAGGCAGTCTTGGAGACCTTCCATATAACAGGTAAAAAGGAGAAAACCCTGTGACTTCTGAACGGGTACAATTATAAGCATACAGCAACTTATTCAGAGAGTCTTTCCAGTTAGATTTTTGACTTTCTGTGAGCGTTCTGAGCATTTGTAAGAGTGTCCTGTTAAAACGCTCGGCTTGGCCATTGCCTTGCGGGTGATATGGGGTCGTTCTGGAACCTGTGATGCCATAGTATCGTTGAAGCTGTTCAAACAGCTGATTCTCAAATTCTCCACCCTAATCGTGATGGATGCGGGAAGGGAAACCAAATTTCAAGGCAAAATCATTAAAGATGCGGTCTGCAGCTGTTTTACCTGACTTGGATGTAGTGGCATATGCTTGAGCGAATCGGGTATAATTATCAACTACCACCAGTATATACTCAAAACCTCCTTTGCAGCGGTCTAAATGGAGAAAGTCAATAGAAATCAATTCAAAGGGCTGGGCCGAAACCATGTTTGTTAATGGGGCTCTTGTCTCATGACAAGGCTTTTTCTGCTTTAGGCATCTGCATGTTTTTGTGACATAATACTCAATGTCTGCCTGCATATGTGGCCAAAGGAAACGTTCACGGATGAGTGAGAGACTACGATCTGTACCTTGATGGCCCATTCCATCGAGAAGCTCTTGCAAGACTGTTCCTTTATATTTCTCTGGCAGGATCAACTGTGTGCGGCTGGAAGTGGTTCGGCAGAGGATACCATCCTGATTAATGGTAAGTTTTCCCCATTCACGAAACAGGCATTTTGTTTTTAGGCTTTTGAGGCTTTTTTAGGTTTTGAGTTGTCTCACTTTTGGTTTTGTTCCAGACAATTTGCATTCATACACAGGGCTGATATCCTGGTCATTCATTTGAGCGTCTTTTATTACATTCACAGACAAAGGGGTTATTGTTGGGACTGCTGGACAGGTCTGAATAGATGAACAGTTGGTCGAGACTGACCATGGGATGCTGGGTCCTTCTTGAGCTTCTACAGCCTGAATAGTTGCACCTATTATGTCTGATGACAACTCCTCAGAGCACTCTTTCATCATAGTACCTATATCGAGGGGCAATCGGGACAGCGTATCAGCGTCGATATTTTCACGACCTGGGCGATATCTGATTGTGAAGTGGAAATCTGCCAATTCAGCCACCCACCTGCAACCTGTAGCATTCAATTTGGCAGTTGACAGGACATATGTAAGGGGATTGTTGTCACTATATACAGTAAAAGTTGGAGCATAATACAAATAGTCACGGAATTTCTCGGTGATTGACCACTTCAAAGCAAGAAATTCAAGCTTGCCTGAGTGTAGGTGGTAGTTTTTCTCAGCAGCAGATAGAGTACGGGATCCATAAGCAATCACACAAAGTTTCTCACTTTGTTTCTGGTATAATACTGCACCCAACCCTTGAGCTGACGCATCTGTATGCAGTATAAAAGGCTGTGAAAAGTCAGGGAAAGCTAATACAGGGGGCTGGAGCAAACAGTCAATTAGTTGTTCAAGAGTGCTCTGATGTTGTTCAGTCCAGGTAATTGGCTTACTTGATGGAACACCAGTTTTCATGCATTTTGTCTTTGATCGTCTCTGACTATTTTTCAGGTGAGCATTATCTTCTGGAGTACTTTTTAACAGGTCATACAACGGGCTAGCTATGCAAGAGAAATCTTTAATGTACTGTCTGTAGTAGCTAAGCAGACCAAGAACTCTCCTCAGCTCACCCACATTCTTTGGTTGTTTGTCTTTCAGGGATCTGACAGCTTCTGTGTCTGCAGGATCAACTTTACTTCCCTCTGTAGAGACTATTCTACCCAGGTAGCGGACTTCAGGTTTGAAAAACTCACACTTACTTAAGTTTGATGTCATGTTGCCTAAGCCGCTGCAGCACTTTCCTTACATCTTGAACGTGGTTCTCAAAGGTCTTACTAAACACCAAGGTGTCATCGAGGTATGGAATGCAGATCTCATCTCGCAAGCCTTCTAAGCACTCTTCCATACATCTCTGGAAGGCTGCAGGAGCATTTATCAACCCGAATGGAATACGCACCCAATCATACAGGCTCCAGGGTGTCACGAAAGCCGTTAGGTGCTTACTTTCCTTAGACATGAACCTCTGGTGGTAGGTCTTCCCTTGATCTAATGAAGAAAACCAGGAATTACCACCAAGGCTATCCATAATGTCCTGCACCCTCGGAATTGGTTGTCTGTCTGGGTGAGTCTTTCTATTCAGGTCTCGATAATCTATACATAAACAGAGGCTGCCATCTTTCTTTCTTACTTACACATACAATTGGATGCGTATGATGAGTTGGATTTTTCAATCCAGCCCTGTGCTATGAGGTCGTGCAAGTATTCTTTCATCTCACGATACAGGGGCTTTGGCACAGACATGTAAGTGCGATTGACTGGCTCATCATCTTTAAGTAATATACTCAACTGCAAATTTCTGATACATCCAATGTCGTTGTCTGATTTAGAGAATGAATGGCACTCCTCTCTTAATATTTGCTGTACTAGCTGTCTCTGATGTTTACTCAGGTGGCTGACATCGACTGGCGGGTCCCAATGATCAGTATTGGTGTGGTCGTGACAGTTCTCCGTAGCCTGGATGTGACATACCCCAACGGCAGTAGGGTTTGCTGGCACCTCAAACATACTAGCAGGGAAGACATTCTTGACAAGCTGTACTGTACCAATCGGAGTCTGGCCCATCAGAGTGATATCATGATCAGTGTCATTGTATACCTCAATTGTGATATTTGTTGGAGCCCCTCTTTTCAGCCTTACTAAACTTTCTTTGAATTCAAGCCCATCTGCCCAGCAAGGATTCACATCAGGTTCAAAAGTCAGTGTACTGTCCTCCTTCACTGGCTGCATGTACACTCGGCATGAGACCTGCACAGTACTACATTTGGGAACATTAACATGCCCTTTCATGGTCTTTACCATGTATTCACATGAGCTCTCTGCACTCACAAGTTTGATGAATGTCTGGACTTTGCTCCTCTTTAAGCTGGGGAATGCGGCTTTCACGGTTCTCTCAAGCATGTTGTCGCTCACAGTACTTGGCTGGACTTGTTCAATGGAGTTCACAATTTGTTCTATCACACTGAACCTTATGATTGGGTGAGAGAGGTTTTGACCCCTTGCTACGAGTATGGGAATGACAAGTTCGGTATGGTGAGATGTCTGTGGCACTAGTCTGAAAGTCACTTTGACATATCCAACATAGGGCATATCAATACCATTGGCAGCCACAAGGTTCAAAGTGTTTGGAGACTCAAGAATGTCTGAAACATCTCTCAGTGGGACGTCTGGTAAGAAGTCCTATTTCCACAATTCACCAATGACACATACCTGAGAGCCAGTGTCCCACAGGACTTGAATTTTATGGCCATGCAGGAAACACTCAACAAGACATTGCCTCCCAACTAGTGATGTCACAGAGGAATGCTGGTTAACTTGAGTACTGCAGGGAGCGTGGACACTCATCGTCAGGTAGGAATTTGAAACTGGTCTTGGTGGGTTGATACAAGTTCGCTTGTGTTCGGTCCAATGGTGAGTTTGACAGACCTTCGAATAATACAATATCTTTTTACATCGTGAACACTGCTTCATTTACTTCTCTGTTTTTTCACAGGCTGCACATCTTTGGGACTGGTCAGTGGGTCTGGTTACTCCCTGTCCCACGGAAGTAACCGCTCTCCATTTAAAGGACTCTCTCTTGAAGGCTTAATGCCACGGATTCTGCATCCTGCTTGGAAGTGCTCGCCACTGCCACATCGAAAACAATGCATGCAACGGTCCTCTGTTCTTTGCTGCTGACAATTAAAGCACTTTCTTGCTTGGGAATGAGTAGGGGTTGAGTAGTATTGTCGGGGTGGATACTGAGGTTGAAACTGAGTATTCACTCTCATTTGGTTGGTGCCCGGTGATGGCCAATATGGCTGCACTTGACACTGAATGATTTCTCTTTCAGGGACTCCCTGTGCAGGAACAGGACACTGTGGTGAGGGAAAAGCTGGTTGCTGCAATGATTCTCTGATGTGAGCTATTTCAGCACTGAGTGTTTTGAGTGAAGCTACTTCAGTTCTCAGTTCTTTCAGTTCTGACAGCACATTGAAGATGATTTTGGTGCACTTTGAGTCGCACTGGATTTCTTATCAGTGGTTTCCTCAGACTTAACTGCATGGACAACAGTCGTTGTGTGCTGCACATTGGTTTTCTTTTTCTTTTGTTTTCTGCCTCATTAGCACAAGCAATGTTTAATTTCTCCAACAGAGCCTCATCTGTGGTTTTCGTGTCAAGAAGGAGGGGTTGCATATCTACTTTAATGCTGTCACTTTAGAGACCGGTAAGTACCGTATGTAAGAACATGCTTTGAACTAATGCTGGATCATACTTGAGGCCTGATTCTGCTTCTTGGGATGCAAACAAGATTTTTTGTCGCAGGCCAAGAACACGCATAAGGAAATTCTGTGGTGTCTCTTTGTTACCTTGGCATTCAGAGGTAAGTTGCAAGTTCAGTTGCACTCTTTTCTTGGAAGTGAGAGCGCAGAATTCGTCTGAGTGTAGATAGTCAGATTTGGCTTTCCTTCTAAATGGCTTTGTAACTGTAAGCCTGGAGAGATGGCACAAATTACTGCATCCACAATCTCACACTCTGGGTAGCCTCTGCTCAGACCGTTCTCAATCTGGTGTGCCAAACTTGAAAAACTTAATTTCTTTCTTTGGCCTGGGTCACCGATTTGTCCAGAAATTTTTAAATCTTTACGCCAAGGTGGACTTGAGTTTTGGGCATTCTCTGAATGTTGGGGGAGTGCAGCAATTAGTGGTTGAGGCTGGACACTGCTTTGTTTTGTGCTCACTTCTTCCACTTGTTGAATTTCACTTAGTTTTTGTTTCATTGCTCTTTTTAGCTCCTCTAACTCCCTTTGTAATTGATCTTTTTCAGTAGTTTCACTCTGGGCAGTTGTCTCATTTTCAGTGACTCTATTCAACTCTATAATTTGATCTCTCAATCTTAACAGTTCAGACATGCCACCATCTTCTAGCTCAGTGATGTCTTCGAGATGTTGGAGGACGTAAGAGATCAGGGACATACGAGATTTAGATACAATCTTCTCTGGATCTGCCACATGAAGGAATTCACATACACTTAGAAGCTTGTCTTTGGATAGGGAATTTAGCATGGTGATAACTTCAACTTGCATTTTCTCGAGCACTGTTGTCTCCATTTTCATACTAGAGTGGACCTTTTCACTGAGTAGTGGCTGACTTGAGACTGACGGAACTTGTTTCACCTGATGATCTCTGTGGCCTCAGGTCTACGGTTCTTTTGTCTCTTTCTTGCCTTTACTGCAGGAGCTCTTTCCACTTCACTGTTGATCTGGGTTGTTTTAGGAGGGATGTACTACATCAGAAGCTGTCTGCCAGGTAAGTGACAACCGCCCTCCGAAGAGTAAATCCCAGCAGTGCCTCCAAATGTTATACCCCTGAAAAAGGGAAGATAATTAAGCACATTCACTCAACAATGTTTCTCCAGCGCAAACTTTGTGTAATCTCTTTTAAACAGTTAACAATAAACAACTTTTCAAAACAGCAACATTGGTATTTTCTTCACTGTACTGACATTTAATAATTGTGACATGGCTGTTAACGATGTATCCTCTTTAGCTATTTTTTTTCCTTTACAATCAATCATCCCAATTAGTAATTAGAGAGTGAGTCATTTTATAAATATCTGGAAATCACTTCTTAATCTTTTTAACCAGATACATAGATATAAACTAGCACACACAATTCTATACCACATGTAAATGCTCCCTTTTAGGAATTCTTTAATCTGGAAGTGCATAAATGTCTCAAACTCGCTTTGTTAATTATATTTCCACAGTTACATTTCTCAATATAGACACATTTCTCCAGCAAATCAACAAATAGCATCAAATAAACAAAGTTGAACATTTATTGCCAGCGTGTATACCAAATATGTAATGCTAATCACTGAACATGTGGCCTCTCGCCATTATGTGGGCCTCGTGCCATTAAAGCTCAAAATGGAGCTCAGAACTGACACATCTCTGAACTAATTGCACTTTTAAACATGTTCATGAGAACACAATCGATATCGTAATGACATCTGCACACTCTTAAAACATCATTTACCATCAACTCATACTATATTAACAAAGAAATAAAATGAATACCTGAAAAAGGGAAGATGATTAAGCACATTCACTCAACGATGTTTCTCCACCGCAAACTTTATGTGTAATGGAGAAATACCGCGAGCTCTCCCCCTAGTGTTTAACAAGACAAGGCCTGACTAATAGATTGTACACCTTATTGTGCCAAACTAATTGATCACCGATTAACTAAAATAATTTAGATAACTTATCTACATTTTATAAACATTTTTAAACACATTCAGCATACCCTGACTGTAGAACACTTTCCATATTTTATAGATTTATGAACTGTTTGATCTACTTATTGAAATATAATTATACATATATTTTTCACTCTGTCACACATACACACATACATTTACACGCACGGACTCATTATACCGATGCACACACCACATGTGAAAAAGTCTCACTCAGCCTGCTCCCAAAGTCTCATAAAAAATCATCCTAATTGACTCTTGTGCTGTTTACTCCTCATTCACCATGTTTTTGTTCATTTTGTTTATTATTTTATGCAATCCAAAACTCTGCACTCCCTATCTCTCCATTCAAATTCCTCCTTCCCACTTTTCCGGAAATCTGCCGTCATTTGTTGACGGAGCGCAAGAAATTACCGTAATAAGCCATATATTGCCAAAAAGTGCATGTTGTTTGCTGTCAGGAGCAATTTGAATTATTTTGATAGTGCAAATGGTAGAAGAGTTATGGTAACATGAATACAGCTTGGTTTGATGTGTCGGCGCCGACATAGCTGGTTTAAAAGGGTTAACCTTCGGCTCTTTCTTTCCAAAGCGATCAGCACCTATTCTCCAAATTATGGAAGCCATAGCCTTGAGCTTCTTCCCAACATCTCCTGCCAAAGCTATTTCCAGAACCTCATCCACATCATGATCAAACTTCTCCCACTCCGTCTTACCACTGCAGCAGGCCAATTCACCAGTTCCATTCGGACCACTCCTACCCATATATCCTGTCCAGGTTGTCTAATGCCATGTGTACCCTCCGCCTCTGCCTGGTGCTTCATGTCCTCTGACACATCAATGATGCTGTTCCTGCTCCTGTCTTCATCATGTGCCTGGAGATTCTGGGGGCTGTGGTTTGCCTCCTGCCCCGGCCTCTCCTCCATCTCACCAGGTTTCCCTGTGCATTGTACATTATGTTCAGGTTGCAAGCACTTCATCTTTAACTGATGTATCTTCAGACCCTCTCATTTTTACATATCCTCCCACATCTGCAGACCCGAGATAAGTTGCTTGGCTGTTCCATAGTCGATTGTTCATCATAAGTGGTCATAACAATAGTCTGTCCTCTCACTCGACCCTGGGGGTATCTTGTAATGTACCTTTCCATAGTGATTAGCAGTGGGTTCCTCCTCGCCGAGGTTGTGCTTCAGCCTGCCAAGCCTCCACACCCCAGCTTTGGTCTTTCCCAAATGTCAGCCATCTTTTCTAGCTTCCACCGTTCTTCCTCGGTCGCCAACTTGTCTTTCCAAGTAGTCACTGGGTCAACCAGAAAAAGATATGCAAAATACGATGAGGCCATCGCAACTGGCCCACCTTTACAGGTACTTAGCCCTGCACCAACTGTGAGCCAGTGGCATCACTTCTCCTCTCCTTCTCTCTTCCTTTCAAGCACCAGGTCAAGGCTTGGATACATCTCTCAACTGTACAAGAGTTGGTAGTTACAGCTGGTCATCAAATGGGCATCCGCCTTCATTGGTGTTTCACCGATTTAAGCCCATGACACCTTGGGAAGGCTCGACAGCAGATCCAGCGTTCTGGATCTACCCCTGCTGACTACAACCAACTCTATGTCGTTGTTCGCCCTTCAATAGGTTGGCTCTGCCACCGCACCTCCCACTGCATCCAGATCCAATGAGATGCTGTTTCAGCCTGTTCGGTAACCTTGCTTACCAGCTGTTTCCCTTCAATATCCAGCAGCCCAAGGGTTCTCCAGAGTGACTGCCCAGCAAAACCTCTGCAGCCGACCTCTACTGGTAAATTCCAGGCCTTCCATCCATTTTGCTGGCTCTCAAGGATAAGGTCTTGATATTTTTTGCGCTTACACTCATGAGCCTCCTCCATCCTTTCTTCCCAGGGTACTGTTAACTCTATAAGCACCACCTGCTTAGTGCGTCTAGACCAGAGGACAATATCCGGTCTGAGGCTGGTGTGTGCCTCTGGGAATTTAAACCGCTTCTTAAGGTCTGTCCTCATCTCCCAGTCATTTGCTGAGGCCAAGATCCCTCTACTCCTCCGTCCTGCTGCAGTGTTCTCTCCTGTCCTGATGAACTGAATAAAGTGGTGCCCGCTGAAAAGTTTAACCTTCTTCCTTGCCTGTTTTTCACCATCTTCCAACTGAGACAGGATCTTATCATGACGCCACAGGAATTTCCCATCTGCCAGACTTGACTGACATGCTGAGAGGACATGCTCAAGGTTGGCTTGCATTCCACACAATGTGCAGCTGGGACGGCCATGCCCCAAATATGGAGGTTTGATGGAGTAGGCAGCACATCATAGACAGAACACATCAAGAACTTTATCTGGCGTCCTTTCTCGTACGCCTTCCCAACTTGTCCAGCTGCCCTGTTGTTTCATGGCTACAGCTTTGACATGCTGGATTTCCTCCTCTCCTTCTTTGGGTCAGCTTTGTTCCAACTGCATATTACTAACATATTGGCTTTTTATTAGTACTTATAAAACATATTAATGCCTTATTCTGAATGACCATATTCTAGATTGCTTAATCCTACGCCATACCTAAACTGAACTACTACCTTACTAACTATAATTAAGCAGCAAATTAGGAGTTTGTTCAGGGAAAACTCTTAGTTAATAGTGAATGTGTTCCCTAATCTAAAGTGTTACCAAAAAATAGCTAAGCTACGCTACCTACATTGACACTATTTCATAATTTCTTAAGCCCGAGACACACTGCACAATTTTCGGCTGTCCCAGACGAAAGACTGGCATCGTGAAACAATTTTCTGATTCGCCACGATTGTTTCACGATGCCAATCTTTCATCTGGGATAGCTGAAAACCGTGCAGTGTGTCTCGGGCTTTAGAGTGTTTTACTATTTCTGTCTACTAATGCCGAGTTCACACTGCACGATTTTCAAACTCATCGGAACGCTGTTGTTTTCACACTGCGTGACTATCTGGGGTAGCATTCAGTCGCTGCTGTGTTCACATTGCACGATGGATCGGCGACAGGGGTTTCACATTGCACGATTTCACAATAGGAAGAATCGCCGACAACTCTGTCTGATCCGCAAACTACGTTTCACAACAAAACACACGCGATAAGTGATAAGGAAATAACGCGAGAACCTGCGTGCGTCAGCCTGTTGTTCTCGAGCAAGACTGGAAGTATTAAAAAAATATAGCCTGCAAATTGTCTGTGCGCTGATTTCCAGCTACAAAAACAGATTATGCAGGAGGGAGATGCAGGGAACAGGGATTGTGTTCTGCAAAGAGTGGTAAATAATAATTTTGCAGTAACTGTTATGCTGATGTTGCGGCTGCTCAAGAGCTTGTGCTTGTTTCTGTATGATATAATTGTACATTAAAATACTGATATGGTCTATAACTCCTCACTGAACTTCCCTCTGCCCTGTATCTTTGTCTCTCATTGGCTGAAGGTCATCGTGATGTAGTTTTCAGTCAGAAATCATTGCACACAGCGTGATTGTGAATTGCCGACAGCTCCAGATATTTAGCATGCCAAATATTTCGCGGGCGTCGGCGACGTGACGGCGATTCTCTCAGATCGTGTCTGTGGTAATTCACACTGCGCGATTGTCACTTGCGTGAACGAGCTCCGATTTGCCTCCGATGTCGGGTATTTGTCGGCGATTTATCAAAACCTGTTGGCGAGTGAAAAATCGGGCTAAAATCGTGCAGTGTGAACTCGGCATAAGTGTAACGTGTCTGCCTGTCTAAGTCCCCGTTTTCCTTATTTGGTTAGGTTCCGTTTCCTGTTAATTAATTATCTTTCATTATCCCCACCTGTTTTGTATTACGTTGTTTGCTCTTTTGTTCCTGTTCCTTAATAAGCCTTCAGTTCTCCATTTGTTTTTGTCCGTTCTACCAAGTTAATAAAGTGAAAAGTGCGTTGAAGCCGTTTCATTCTCTCGTCATTTATTTTGATTTGAGTTTGCTCACGCCACAACCACAACCTGTAACAGAAGAACGGACCGACCGCAAACATGGAGTTCGTGGAAGCTGTCGCTGCCCTAGCCCTCCTGGATCTCCCCTTTTATAAGTTCACCTGGGAGTTCTGCCAGCTCGCCGCGGCTACAACATTGAATGACGCCACCATCGTGGAGATGTTCCGACTCGGGGCCACTCTCCACCGTCCCGTGGACCTCCCAGACACCACGGGATTGAGTTGGAGAGAGGCCATTCTTCGGTGTCTGGGAAGCGTCCGGGCCCGAGCCGGAACCAACTCGTCAGCCATGGCTCTCCCTCGCCCGCCATCATCCCCGACTCCTCCTCACCAGCCGCCGTCCGCAGCCCACGAATTCCCGCCGCCGTCCGCGGCCACGGCAAGCCCGCCGACACGGAATACGGCAAGCCCGCCGACATGGAATATGGCAAGCCCTCCAAGAAGTATGGCAAGCCCGCCAAGAAGAATGGCAAGCCCGCCAAGAAGTATGGCAAGCCCGCTGGTCCCGTCCAGCCCTCCTGTGCCTCCGCTGGTTCTGTCCAGCTCCACGCTTCAAGAGTGCCACCCAGCACCTCCCTGCCTCCACGCTACCCGAGCGTATCCAAGAGTCCGCGCTTCAAGAGCGCCCCCCTGTGTCTGCGCCACGAGGGCCCTTCCTAGCTCCACGCTGCCCGAGCGCATCCAAGAATCCGCGCTTCAAGAGCGCCCCCCTGTGCCTGCGCCACGGCCTTCCAAGCCTCCTGACCCGCCATGGCCCTCGGAGTCCCCTGACCCTCCCCGGTGATACTGTTGCGGCGCGGGACGCGCCTACAGGGAGGGGGAGGTACTGTAACGTGTCTGCCTGTCTAAGTCCCCGTTTTCCTTATTTGGTTAGGTTCCATTTCCTGTTAATTAATTATCTTTCATTATCCCCACCTGTTTTGTATTACGTTGTTTGCTCTTTTGTTCTTGTTCCTTTATAAGCCTTCAGTTCTCCATTTGTTTTTGTCTGTTCTACTAAGTTAATAAAGGGAAAAGTGCGTTGAAGCCGTTTCATTCTCTCGTCATTTATTTTGATTTAAGTTTGCTCACGCCACAACCACAACCCGTAACACTAAGTGAGTCATTTTCACTTGAACCAATCTGGAGCGCGTTTCCTGAAAGCATAGTTAAAAGCAAGCTTGCAAGTTCTGTTGTTAGCAGCGTAGTTCAACGATTCAGTGTTTCCCGAAACCATAGATCTAACCACCATTCGCAAACAGCTTTGCAAAGTTGTATGGTTGCAACTACATCTTTTGATTTATGGTTAGAAGAATTGACTTTATGCTCTTGAGCAAAATAAGCAATTTAACATGCAGTACATCTTCAATTCCATATATTTTCAAATTTCATTCTTTGTCTTTTAGTGTAAGAATAAAAGCACCATTTTTAAAGGGCATACATGAATCTGCTCCAGTACACTGAGGGAATGGAAATTATGACTGAATCAAACACTATAAATATAGAAAAACAATGAAGAACAACAATAGTACTCAGATATTGAAGTGATTAATTAGTAGAAGTTGGAATAAAAGATTACTCTATTAACATTGAACCAACTGTTCCCTTTCAGCCGGTCACTTTCCTTCAGGGAACGAGAGTTACATATGTAACCGAGACGTTGTTGAACCAACATGGTTGGAATGACATGCAACAAAGTTACTATACAGTTTCAGGAAGCAGCTGTGACTGGCTAGTTAACTTACAACAATGCATCATACTATGGGGTTGTACGGGAAATGCAACCTTGATCATTTCAAACTTAAACTTGTAACTTGGTACTTTCATGATTCAGACCAGTTTGACTGATTCACTGTAAAGAACCAAATCAAAACAGTTAATCATTTCTAAACCATTCCTGAAAAGCTGCATGATTTCAAAATAGCGATATGTCATCTTGCTCCTGAATCTCAGTTAAACCAACAGCTCTGCTGAATTTAGTGGCGCTACAGCCCATTATATTGCTGTTCATTTAAATAAAGTTGCATTAACAACTGTTTCTATTGCTTATGTTGTCAGCTTATTTTAAAAAAATAAACAATACCAGCTCGCTTTATCACTGTCAGTGTGAAAACCCCGTTAGATCCTAATCTTGATAGTACAGTTGTCTCTACATGTTAAACCGCTGTAGTAGAAAGTGTTTTAATAGTCAGCTTTAAATGTTGGAGAGGGATCAGTGTGTCAATTGCAATTTGAATCTTTAATTTTAATTTGCAATGCAACTGAACGATAAGTCAAGAGGCAGTTCCAGTATAGTCCATCATGTATGATCCATCTCACATCTCTTCGTTATGAGTGGATACCAGTAACCGAGCTGTGTGGTTTGGCAGTGACTCACTGCTTTCAAGATATCTAATGGTAATTGTCAGTATACTCTCCCATTCAATAACACCGCTCAGCCCTGAGTCCCGAGCCTGCGTTGTCAACACACAAAAGTTAATAGCGAGTTTCCTTAGTGGTCGTCATGACGACCAATGTTAATCTGCACAAATGCAGAACTGTCAGTGGCACTCTGCAAGAAACTACAGGGGGGACAAAGTCACATGCCGTCCTGTCTGGTACTGTCACTGCGTGTGGTTTGAAATCACTGTGTACAATCATGATGTGTTAGCTACAGAACATTGGACTGTGACTTCTTGAACACTGTATTGTCGCATTGCTTATTTTTAGGCTGCTCTGGATAAAAGCGTCTAGCGTTTGTTCACATCTTGAATAAATGTAAATTAAACTTAAAGCTGAGTGAAGTTTTTGATGTTAAAATACTCCTTTCTTTCTTTCTTTCAATGGAATACATCACAGAAGCAAATGAATAAATTATTACAATATATTTTAGGTTCATTTCCTTGAAAAATGTAAAACATTGACTTTGGTGCTATTTATTGTTTAAAAGAGTAGTTCAATAAATAAATATAAATAAATGGAGGGACGGACAAACAAACAAACAAATTTGAGGTGGGTCTTTCTGGCTGACCATTAACAGAAAAACATAAAAATGAACAAAATTAAGGATGAATTTGTTTTAATGATGGTCGTGTTATTATTATTGGTGATGCTATACATGGAGAATTGCTTGGATTCAGCACTCAGGATGGGCTTAGCCCAACATTATAAATGTCAAATGTATGTCAATTGAATGTAAACTTCCCTTTAGAACCTCTGTTTAGTGTTTTGGTTTTATTGACAGTAGCTAATATGATGTAGATTGAGCATGTGGTGAAAAAGCTTCAAATACGTATTTGTTTGCATCCACAAAGAAAAATACAGCTTTTCTTCTGGGTAATCCTCCATTCTATCATGTAATTAACATGATATAATGTAGTCCAATTAACTCTCAATATGTTTCCTGCTGCTCCTTAATTTGGTAACAATGGTCCTGTTTTTCTCAAAACATTCTGAGCTCCACACATTTCCATTTGCAAGTGTAGTGTAAATAATTTGGTATTGTATATTACCTTTTGTCTTTTTTACTTGAATTGTCTTGCATTATCATAGGTTTTTATTAGTGCTGGGCGGTTTGACCAAAATCAGTATCACTTTTTTTTTTTTTTTTTAGGATTCTGATGGTTTCATGGTTTATCACATTTTTTTCTTCCTGACTGTGCCTTTATATAAATCAGAATGCATGAAACAGTTGCAGAACCACTGCATTTTATTCACAATCCAAACAAAGATGCTACATGTAGCATGATCAGTTTTTGATGTGAATTAGATTAGTGTGTAATTCGAACCAGTATATCGCCCAGCACTAGGTTTTATACTTGTTTTATCATTTGATCATTGCACATTTTTGGTCAATGGATATATTCTTTTTCTTTCTTTCTTTCTTTCTTTTCTCTCTCTCTCTCTCTCTCTCTCTTTCTTTCAGTAAAATACAGCACACAAGCAAATGAATAAATAAATAAACTGAGCCCAGTGAATTATTACAATATACTGACTGGTTCGATTGATGAGAATGGCGAGAGCAGAGCGGCGTGAGTAAAAGTGGAAATTATATCTCAATGATATGACTGCACTTTCTCATTAATGAGGGGATGTGTAAGACTGCAGCCAAGGACTGCTGTCCTTGAGAAAATTAGCTCTGCCCCGACAATTATGGAAATAAATGGCTACAGCGTTAACCTCTGCACATGGAGGACTAGAGGAAGCAGTTAGCATGTTAGGATGGCATCGTGTTTGTTTAGAGCCAAGTGTAATTTTGATTAATGATGTCATTAAAAACTGTTTCCTGTTGCAATATGACTTTCAATGTTTTAGTTTTCAATCTGTCTGTACAAATTCACATTTCTCTAGCCATTCATATTTTTTTCTATATGTTTTTTTTTTTAAATTCAAACAGCTTAAAAGATGATTGAATAACTTGACTGACTGACTCCAGCTTAACACGCAAAGTCAGAGTGCTAGTCTATTCCGAGATTTCGACACTGCGCAATCAAACATAAAGTGACTATCAGCCCACAACTTTGCAGAATAATAGCATTGCTGCCATTCGACTGAAGCTATCTGCTGAAGTGAAGAATTAGAGCAATTTTGTTGGATGTGATAGAGGGGTTATAGTCCATAAGAGATACTCCCCCCCCCCCTCAGTCTTTCTGCTGTTCCATCAGGTGCAAGTGCATACTCAGAGGTCACAAATTAATTTAGGACAAACTTCATGATTCATGACACGGGGTCAGATCTCAAAGCATTTTGTTGGCCTCATCTCAACTCAAAGTACCCATGTTGAACTCGTTTAACTTTCAAAATTCCAATTAAGCTGTGATAGCATAATCTTTGATTTGCCATCATGCATCAGCAGAATCAAAGGGGAAACTGTATTATATCCAATCCCTGAGTGTATCCACAGTCTGCTTTGCCTACTCAACTATTAAAATATCCGTGCCTGCAGATGAGAGCACGGTGTAATATTGCATTGCTGTTTGTCATTCACTATCAATTATGTCATCATACACATCAGTTAGTAAATACTTTTCTATATCTAGAGGAGCGCTATGAAGAAAGCAGTGCGACTGTTGCAAATACTTCCCTTGAGAAATGATTTGCATCTAGGTACACAGATACAGTGTTGATTTAGTCGATGCAGGAAACGTGAATGAGTTATTACCATGTCTGAAAAGTGTATTAAAGGCTTAGCTGGAGCTGATATATGAAGATTTAGGAAATGTACACATACGTTATGGGTTAAACAGTAATAGGTTGTGTATGCATCCCTCAACTACCACATTTCTTTAGCTCTTTTATTGGGCCTTTAATAGACTGGCTCACTGACACTGAAGTCTGAGAATCACTTTGTTATGATTTATTGAACCATGTGCTTTTATTTTACTATTATTATACCCTGTATGTTTAAATAGTTAGAAATCTAGCATCATCTCAGAACTTACAGAACATCTATGTCTGTCTGTCAGTCAATTCAAATAGTTTTATTGGCATGGCAGTAAACAAACAAACAATTTTATGAATGAAATTGTCTAAAAAATCTGTTGTGTAAATGTATAACAAATCAGAATATTTATGAACAGCTTTCTTTTTTCCATCCATGTTAATCCTTAAAAATGCTAAGAATTTAATGACACTGTTAAATGTCATTTAATGCAAATATATGATATATTATGGGTCAATTAGCATGAGAGCTCAATTCCAAAACTTTTTGGGAACTTTTTTTTGGGAAATTTCTGTGGGTGATTTACTAACAATGCGCAAATTAAAGAACACAGACGCAACATCTCATTTACATATCGACCAACGCAATATACCAAGCGCAGCACAAATTAGTGTAGTCACAAATAAAGAATAAAGAAATAAAGAAGCCACAGTATGTTGAAAAGAACTGGAGGCCAAAAAATTAAGGTTTGCTAGAAGTTTTGATAGACCTGGTTTGCGTGACTCTAGTTGGGGGTTTCAAGTCGTCTTTTATTTCCTGAAGCAAATTAAAAATAACATGGCTCGGCAAACTATATTTTCGGATAATGTGTTCTTCCGGCATTCAAAATAAGTTAATAAGTGTTAAAAAAATAAAAATTTAAAAAAGGCTGTTAAATAATGGTGAAAATGCCAGTAATTTGATAAGCGCAAACGTTTGGTTTGTGCTGATGCAAGCTGTTAGTCAAACTGGCCCTATATGTGCTAAAAAAAAATGTTTTATATGTTGTGATGTCTAAATTCACTTAGAGCATTTAGAGCATTGAAAAATATAAATTTTAGTTTTTGTTATTTAGTTTTTATATTATGAAAATATCCATGCCTGAAGATAAGAGTCTTTCATTGCTGTTTGTCATTCACTATCAATGCCTAAATTCACTTATCCATTTGCCATTTAAAATCACTTTTTATTTATTTATTTATTTTGATAAAATAATATAGAATTTTAATATGAGCCATTCACTGTTTATTAGCCACAACTTATCAGGCAAAATTTTTGTATTGGTGCAATTTTTATTTTTAGGTTAATTTCAAATGTTTCCACTACATTTATTCTGACAAGCGTTTGTTTAAAATCCCCAAAGTGATGTCATGGTGAAACCGAGAAGAACAATTTAATGACTGTTTACAGCAACCTCATCAGTAGGCAAAAATGTAACTGTCATTTACGCTCAGCAGCAGTGATAAAGTCATCACTGTGCATTGTTTAACCTATTATTATAAAGCAATTGGCAAGACTGCAGTGAAACACTGTCTAAATCATGACAATGAGACACCAGTGGTACTGCATAAAAAAGAATATAAGTGTTCACAGACAGAGTACGGCAATGTAAGCTGTGCTGGGAGAGTCTCTGTGGTCATAAGAGTAACTTATATGCAGTCTGCAAGGGGAAAAAGCCTTATTTTTACCAGAAGAACAGTGCTAGACATGAGCCTGGGGTCTGGTGTAATGATATCTTTGCTAGAATAATGAAACAAGAGTTATTTGAGAGCTGCTAAACAACATCTGTATCACTCATCACATTATGGATAAAGGCTGTGAATAATTCTAACAAGGGGGTCGACAACTCAATTAGTGTAGTAAACATTTGTTCAGATTGCTCCTATAAACATCCCTGATAAGAGTATACAATGCAACAATAGGAGTTCAAACACGCTGGGGATGACCTGCAACTGGAAATGTAGATAACCGAGTGTGTTAGTGTGCACTGAGCACAACATGGGTAGACCAGTCACAGATTCAGTGTGCATGACCATCACCTTTGAAATGTGCAACTGGTCACTAATGATTTAAGAGATAGAAGGAAAAAGGGGTTAAATGATTAGAGGTTATCAAATACATTACATGACTCATCTATCTATGTGTCTTTCTTCCTTTCTGTCTGTCTGTCTACTCTGTCTGCACTTGGGATATATTTGAAAAAAAAAAAAAAAAACCCAAACAAACATGTATTATTATTTGCATTATATAATTTAAACCTAATCTAAACAATATGTTGTGTAAATATAATAACAAGTCAGAATATTTGTGAACAGCTTTCTTTTTTCCATCCATCCTTTCCCATCTCATCCATCCATCCATCCATCCATCCATCCATTGATTCTTCCTTCCCTAATTTAAAGTTAATCCCATCCTATCCATCCATCCAGTCTCATCTCATCTCATCTCGCGAGATGTAGGAGAGTGTGAACGTTTCAGTTTCAACTGTCCGCTAAAATATTTTCTTTTTCTTTACATTCTATTTTCTTTTTGTTTGTATAAAATATCTTAATTTTGTTAAGTTAGATTTTGGTTTGTGTTTTCAAATTAATTGGCGAGTGTGAGAATGGTGTCGGTCCCAGGTTAGCGTGCACCATCTTCTTCACTTCGCCATGGTGTTAGGTGTGTGCCGGAACAGGGAGTTACGATGGAAAGTGTGCTATTAGCAGTGGGAGAACAAATCGGTTGTGAAAATATATTTTCAGCTTCTAGGATGAACAAAGCGGTTGTTGTTTTTCTTAAAGAGGAGCAACTTGTTGCGCAACTTATTGAGAGTGGCGTTGTGATTAATGGAGGTTTTTGTCCAATCCTTCCTTTGGCTACGTTAACGTCTAAGGTAATTATTTGGAATGTGCCGACGTTCATCCCCGATGAAGTTATTGAGAGAGAACTCATTAGGTTTGGAAGAATTTGCAAGCCCGTTAAAAGTCATATCACTGGGTTGTAAAAGTTCGGAATTGAAACATGTGATGCTGTTTCAACAACAAGTTTTCATGTTTTTAAAACAGCCAATGTTGGATATATCGTTTCGGGTCATGGATGAAGGTAAGTCGTTTATGATTTATGCTTCTACCGCTGGATTGAAATGTTTTGAATGTGGTGACATTGGGACACTGCTTGTCCTCATAAAGTTCAAGTGAACATAAATGAGGAGGATAACATCGATAATGTAGTATCTGATGTAAATGAGCCGGCTGGAGAGAATAGTCAAATAGAACGAACGGAAAAGGTAACTGAACAGGCTATAGCTGAAGTACATGAGAGTGTTAATGAAGGAATTGAGGTTCAGGAAAATGCAGAACAAGATGAAAGTCAGTCTGTAGTTGTACAAGATGATATGGATGAGAATGTTTTGAGTTCTGTCACGGCCGGCTCAAGCCGTGACAAATGAGGGAGGCAACAAGAACGCAAAATGAATCAACAAATGTTTATTTACAGACATAAAGATTACAACTCATAATAAATAAAATAACACGGTTAACGCAAGATAATAATCACAATCCAACAGACCTGCCAAACCTAAACCCAAACTAAACTAATATATAAAGCAAACAAATAATCACAACAGAACAGCCCAACAAAAACCAAAGAGGGTAACAGAGCGGGCCAAACAGAGGTCCAAAAACCCTTTTAAACTTCTCTGCAGGTGTTTCACATGATTACCCCCCAAGTCCCGCCCCTCAGCCGGCTAAAGCAGAACGGGCCCAGAGGCAGGAGAAGAGATAGGATGGAGAGAGAAAACTAGAAAAGGAAAAGCAAAAAACATTGCAGTAACACGCATTATACTCGTGATAGAGCATCACGTTGTTGGTACCCTTAATGTGTCTTATATCCAGATGATACCCTTGTAAAAAGATACACCATCTCATGAGTCGCTGGTTTGGGTTCTGTAAAGAATGTAGAAATGTTAGAGGATTATGGTCAGTATAAACCACCAACGACCCTCCCCCGGAACCCACATAAACCTCAAAATGGTTCAGCGCCCAGATCAAAGCTAGGGCCTCTTTCTCAATAACCGAATAGTTAAGTTGATAAGAACTAAACTTTCTAGAGAAATACCCAACCACACACTCTACCTCATCTTCTGAGGTCTGCAATAAAACAGCTCCCGCTCCCACATTGCTAGCGTCAACCTGTAATTTGAAAGCTTTATCCAGTCTTGGTGCAACCAATACTGGAGACACAGTGAGGAGCGATTTAACATCCTCAAATGCTCTTTGACACACTGAGGTCCACTCAAATTTTATTTTATCTCAAAGGAGGTTGGTAAGAGGAGCTGCCACAGTAGAAAAATTCTGACAGAACCCCCTATAAAACCCAACCATCCCAAGAAACCTCATTAATTCCTTTTTTGTAGTAGGAATAGGAAATTGATAAATTGCGGTCACTTTAGCTCGAACATGACCTTGACCTACTACTTTTCCAAGGTAAGTGACAGTAGCCTTAGCAAACTCACATTAGCTCAAATTTACCGTAAGGTTAGCCCCAGAAACATACATGTTCCAACCAAGTGTCACTATAGACGACTACATCGTCTAAGTAAACTGCACAACCTTCCAAACCTGCAATAACTCTATTCATTAACCGTTGGAATGTAGCTGGGGCGTTTCTTAAGCCAAAACTCATAACCTTATAAAAAAATAGGCCTGACGGAATGACAAATGCAGAGATCTCCTGAGCTCTAGATGCTAACGGCACCTGCCAATAACCCTTTAGCAAATCAAATTTGCTAACATAGGTGGCAGACCCAACTTGATCAATGCAATCCTCAATTCGAGGCAAAGGGTAAGAATCAGGTTTAGTTAATGCATTTACCTTCCTATAGTCTGTGCAAAATCGATGAGATCCATCAGCTTTTTTTACCAGTATACACGGAGACGCCCAACTTGAAAAAGAAGGCTCAGCCAAACCATTTTCCAGCAAATATGCAATCTCAGTTTCCAACTGTCGATTTTTCTCTAAAGGAACGCGATAGTAACGCTGACAAACAGGTTTAGCGTCCCCCACATCAATATCATGTTCAATTAGAGTTGTTTGTGTGGGAGTATCAGGAAAAAGAAACACATAGTCATTTATTAAAGCAGACATATCCAAACGTTGAACATCAGAAAGATGCTTCAACATCACCCCTAAATTCCTAAGGGCTTCAGTATTTGCTAAACAACCTTGTGTAACTGATTCCCCCGGATCTAGCCCTTCGTCATCAGAAACAGGTGTTACAGGAACACCTGCTAAAGAGGTTTCTCCTCCTGTGCTAGCCAATAGCACATGTTTCACTCGGGTTCTTTCTGGACTCTCAACAGTTAAAACAGAATTAGGGTTTTTCACAATATCACGTACAAAATAGGGTTTTAAAAGATTCACATGACACACACGTGTCTTCTTCCTCCTCTCAGGAGTTTCAATCAAATAATTCAAATCTGAAACCTGCCGTAACACCATATAAGGGCCCACAAATTTTGCCTGAAAAGGAGAACCCACAACCGGCACTAAAGCAAGCACCTGATCACCAGGCTGGAAAAACTCGAACCTCTGCTCAACGGTCAAATAACTGCTTCATTCTATCTTGTGAATGCCCCAACTTCACTTTTGCCTGTTCCCAAGATTCAAACAATCTCCTGCGAAAGTCACTTACGTAATTCAACAAGTGTTTTGGAGGATCCACACCCTTCAAATCCTTAGACAAAAGTGACATTGGACTACGCACAGAATGTCCAAACACAAGCTCATTTGGACTAAACCCTGCTTTCTTGAGAAGCTTCTCTAGCAGCCATAAGAAGCCAGGGCAAACCCTTTTCCCAGTCACCCTTCATTTGTGTACAATACGATCTAAATAGAGACTTCAGCGTCTGATGAAAGCGTTCTAGGGCCCCCTGACTTTGAGCATGGTAAGCACTGGGCTTCTGATGTTTAACATGCAACTGTTTTAATGTTTGAGCAAATATTTTCGAAGTAAAATTCGAACCTTGATCCGTTTGTATAACTTTAGGAATTCCAAACAGCACAATGAATTGCGTTAAAGCTTTTAACACCGTCTTTGTAGTGATTGAACGTAACGGATCCCAGGTGAAAAAGACGTAGTATTAAATGTATTAAAAATATACTTGAAATTCAAGTAGTATGTTTATAATACATTTGTATTCCCAACATGCTTATTTGAAGTGCATTAAAAATATACTAAATTGCATTTGAATATATTTCTAAAAAGTATGCTAGAAGTACTTTGGTAATAAATATATGCTTAATTACACTTTTAAGGAATATGCTAAACAGAAGCATACTTTTAATGTGTTAATAAAAAGTATACTAGAAATACTTTGGTAATAAATATATGCTTAATTACACTTTTAAGGAATATGCTAAACACAAGCACACTATTACTATATTTCTAAAAAGTATAGTAGAAATACTATGTTAATAAATATATTCTTAGTTACACTTTTAAGGAATATACTAAACACAACCATACTTTTAGTGACGTTTTAGTGTATTTAAAGAAAACACACTTGTGTTACTCTTACATAACTTTTAATGTACTTTATATTGCAGTAGGCCTACACATGGTTATATTTTAAATATTTATGTATTTATAATTTTATTAATATTTTGAAAAACATTTTTACATTTACAATGTACAAACCTTTGTCAAATATTATTAACCATTGCAGTATTTAAAATATGTTGTTTAATATGGGTTATGCTACTTTGGTTTATTAGGCTGTTGTTCATTACATGATACATTAATTGTAATAAGCTAGGTGTTTATAAACTTGTTCAAGCTTGACGCCTTTATTTTCTAATATACATTTCAATTCCCACAAGGATTTCAACATCATATCTGATACCAATGAAGTATTTACAGGCCATGGATGATGACGTCGAGAATGTGTGGATGACAGGCTTTTTCAAGCCAACTTAATGAGAGAAAAAAAAAAAAAAACACGTTTATTTGTGTTTAAATTCAAACAACACAGACTGAACCTGATTGGTTCCAGAGCCATTGAACGGCTCTGATTGGTTCGTATGATAATGAGCTCGCAGCAAAGAGCTTGGTAAATCAAATATGATGTGCGTGCAAATGTCCCTTGAATGTGAATATAAGTTTAAATTTAAACAGTGTTATATTATATAGAGCGATCGTGTCTCTTTAGGGCGCTTGGAGGAAACGCAATTCATATGGATTACTTTGGCGATGTTTTTTTGCGATTAACTTTTTGAAACGTGAACATCTTTGATGAATCTTTTAATCGGAGGAACATAATTATCTCAGATTTCATTAAAATATCTCCGCTTTTCTTTCGAAGATGAACGAAAGTCTTAGATGGTTTGGAGCATCTTAAGGGTGAATGATGGCAGAATTCAAATTGTTTTGGGGGAACTACGAAATTAAACGATTGAATGCATGACGTGGAGGCGAAGAACCACCCGAGGCGCAGCGGAGTGCATTCAAATCGTTTAATGCACAGCTAGCCGTTGATTATCCCGTTTATGCCATGGTCATTTGCCAGCATTCACATATTAAAGATGTTAATAATATTTGTGCTGCAATATTTGACCGGAACGATAAAAATGACGGTTATTTTCGTCTGTATTACTATTCAACTGTAATTGTATGTTACTATGGTTACCAATGTTTATAGGAAGCGCATTAATATAGAACGTGATTAAACTGACCTGGAACTACCTGTGCAGTTCAACGAATTTAATCAACACCTGCCAGCCAATCAGAATCGAGTATTCAGACAGACCATGGCATAAAGCGGTATGTTCTTATTTTTACCAGCTTCTACAAGTGTGTATGGCGTCTGGCTTCAGAACCTCACTGTGACTTCAGGTAAGATTTGTATTTAATTAACGTTATTTGTCTGTACCAGTCATGTTTTTGACACATGCATTGGCAGAAAAAAAAAATTATAATTAGTTAACATTAACATTCTTTTATTTGCAACATAAAGTATATATATTTCTGATTTCCTGAACAATTTGGCTTCATTGTAATGAGGTTAATGATCTTTGAAAAACCATGATTATGAACATACAATTACTTTGTTTTGAGCTGATCAGCAAACTGTGGTAGTGTTGGTTGATTGGTGTCTATATTTGTTCAAGCTTGACAACCTTATTTTCTATATATTTCTCATTACAGATAAGAACAAAGATTAAATTGTAAGAAGGGTTGCTTATAAAAGCATACAGTACATCTGAAACTGCTGAGACTGGTAAGGTTTTTGACTATATTTCCGACCAGGTACATTCTTCTGTCATTCTTAAATAGAAAACAAATCATCAATCATCATTTGCCTTTTTTGTGTGTGTGCGTGTAAGAAATATTAACATTTGTTGTTTTATTAGATCAGCTGCTATAGAAGACAAAATGAAATCCTAGTGCAGAGACAAGCAAAGGAATAGTAAGTATATTTTAATGTCGTATCACCTCTGTTATAGAGATTTTTGAATCAGGCCTAATAGAGGGGGAATCTTGGAAGAAAAACGTTAGCGAAGTGTCCATTTCCAGGTAGCTAATTTGTGCTTCTTTTCAGTCATTCATGTAAAAATCTGTTATCTAATTTTGTTTCTGTGTTTTTTTTTTTCTAAAGCTGCAAGACACTACTGACTAGGCTGTGCCCAGGTCTCCAGAACCTGCGACGACACTCAGCTCCATTGGCCCTTAGTCTGCGGCTTCGGATCCACCAGCTCTGTCTCCATCAGTCGGCAGCCACACCATCTACATCTTGGCTCCTCCCTCCCTCGACTCCGCCGTGTATTGTCAGCACTGGGATGCTCTGGGTCTGTGCCATGTGCCAAACACCATCTAAGCCGCTAGGGCATCATCGTCATCCTCCCATCACCATCCCTACACCATCTCCTCGTCCACCTCCAAAACCCCTCCATCCCTCCCTATTCTGTTGCTTGAACTTTATCATCTTCAATCTTTGCATACACATCTATTCACTTTACATGGTTTTTTTTCTTCAGAAAATTGCATTGCAATTTTTATTTATTCATTGATGTAAAATTCTTTACTTTTCAGTAATACAGGTATAACTGAAATGTTCTACAAATGGATAAGATGGCTCTTCCATAGCATTTCAGTCTTTTTTTCATTTATGTTTTTTGTATAATGTTTTAAAATGTACTTGAGTATGTTTGTAGTAATACAAAAATACTATAAACATACTTGTATTTCAAGTGCATTTTTAATACATTTAATAGTATGTTTTTTTTGTTTTTCACCAAAGTATATATGCTGCTGTACTTTTTTTGATGTACTTCATGAATATTTGTAATGTACACAATATATAATACATTAAAGTTTTCTAAATATCAAAGTGTACGTGTGTGTATATATTAAAAAATATAATACTAATAAATATAATATAATATACTAGTAGTGTACTGCTAATGCATTTCTAATAAGCTGAAATACAATTGAAATGTACTTGAAGCACATTAAAACGATGCTTAAAATATACCTTACCTGTAGTTCATGAAGTATTAAAAGTACATTTTAAATGTATTTTTAAAAATACACTTAAATTGCACTAAATATACTTAAAGTGGTTCCAATTTAACACAATTTCAATATATTAAATATATTACAAATAGATTAAAATTGAACTTAAGCATATCTTGAAATACACTTAATATACTTAAAGTTGTTCCAAAATAATACATTTAATATGCAATTAGTACAGTATAATATAAATATATTAAGTGTGTCTGAAAAAGCACAATTTAAATATATTTCTTTTTCACCTGGGATAAGCAGCTGGAAACCTCATTGTCTGACACAGTATTGTAAGCAAATACTTACTACCTGCCCTAGACTTAAGTAATGGGCCCACACAATCCACAATCAAATATTCAAATGGTTGGTTCACCACTGGGATTGGAAAAAGTGGTGCAGGTTTCAGAGTCTGGTTCGGCTTGCCAGTCACCTGACAAGTATGACAGGTCTTAATATATGCAGACACATCTCGTTTTAGCTTAGGCCAAAAGAAACTTCTCAGAATCAACTGATATATTTTTTTTACACCCAAATGGCCTGAAGAATCATGCGCTGTTTTCAAAACAAGATCACAAAATTTCTTTGGAACCACAACTTGAACAATTGGGTCACCTACAAAGTCCTTACAATGAGGCACCCACTTTCTGACCAACATTTCTCCATCTAAATAATACCCCGAAGGTGTATCTGACAGCACCTCTGGAGAAAGAATTCTATCAAATAAATCAACAAGCGACGTATCCTCTCGTTGTTCTTTCACCAGGTCATTACGTGAAATAGTCATAACTGATGGTATTTTAGTCAGTACTCTCCCTTCTTTCTTAACACCTGACGGAGTCACAGATAAAAGTTTACTCCCAGCCCGAGTCACAACCGAAGAAACAAACACTTCTGGAAAACTCTTGGCATTTTCATCAAACCCATCTGACGCAGATAAAGAGGGAGATACCACCAAATCTGGCAAACCAACTGACCAAACCCTACTTCCAGCTAGAGCCCTGCATTTCGGCCCGGGCCCGACGGGCCCCGACTTTTTTACATCCTTAGGGCCGGGCTTCGGGCCAATTTTCACGTCATAGTTAAGACTAGGGCCGGGCCTCGGGCCTGTTTTAGTTTTCTCCTTATTTTTATATTTTAGACATCCATCAATGTCTAAGCCAAGTGCTTAGAAAAGCGCTATATAAATGTAAGGAATTATTATTATTATCAATTAGTGATGAAAAAAAAATTGCCGCGCTGGTGGAAACAAAACGAGACCGTGCCGCGACTGTGAAGAGCGGCTAGACGGTGTTTAGTGTCCCGCAGCAGCGATCGCGCCGTCAGCGCAGCTGTTCTGCGTTCAAATACACGCAATAAAGCTTGCCGTAAAGCCCCAGCAAAAGTGAATGTGTCCGAGGGAAATAGTAAGGCGATATTTGAATTACTTACTAATAAACTAGTGTTTTCTGTGTCAGTGTTGCATCAGTGTGGATTCATCTCCTCATTAGACGCGCCTTTAGAGAGAAGTGCATCTTCACGGATTAATAATGAATGAGTTTTTGTTTTTGTTTTGATTTATTTCGTTAAGTAGTAATTTAAAGCTTTCTATAGATATATTTATCATGTCTGTGAGGCATGTATTCGCTGACTTTCGGTTCATTTTTGTGAAGCGCTCTGTTCAAGACGAGATGGCAGAAAGCGTATCGTTTTAAAAGCACAACGTTTTGTTGATATTGTGAGTGTACACAAATAGAAGTAGACCCTTTACAGTTCCGAATGATGTATTACTCTTACCTTTATGAGCAAAAATTACGGCATATTTTAAGTTGTTTCCATTGAAAAAAAAAATGCAATTGATTGCGCTGGTGCCTCCATGTCCTGCGCTTTAGCTTCTGTTCTCCGCACAAACTATTGGAGCGCACATTTATCTAGGTTTAACCTTTAAACATTGTTATATGCTTGAACTGTTTTAGTATATCTATAGATTTTATTTTAGGCAAGTCGTGATGATTTGAGAAGGCTAAATTGATCAAACATGCTGATCAGCCTGCCGGTCTGCCGCTGGCTGCTTGGTAGTTACTTTAAGAAAGAAATAACTTATTTAACGAACAAAAAAATGCTCCAAACGTTTTTCAAAATTAACTTAATAAAAAAATAAAAAAGGAAAAAAACGAAATATAATCACTTTGCCATTATATACAAAACTGAACTATTTTAATAGCTGAAACATGAGCCGTTTTGGGAGAAGGGGGAAAAAAAAGACGGGCTCGGGTCGGACTCGGGCCGGTAATTCTGATAAGCTGTCGGACACGGGCCGGGCTAGGGCCTGAGCATCTCGGGCCAGGGCCGGGCTAGGGCCTAAATTTGAGGCCCGTGCAGGGCTCTACTTCCAGCTAAATTGTTTCCAAGAATAATGTCAACACCCACAACTGGTAAACCAAGTGTTACCTCTCCCTGCACCAAATCTGAAACCAACAACACTTTATGTAGAGGAACAGATACTACATGTAGTCCTATTCCTCTAATTAAGACATTACTATCAGTATATGATTCACTACAAAAGGGCAGAACATTCTCAGAAATAAACGATTCCATTGCACCTGTGTCTCTGAGGATTTTTACTCGCTTACTCTGATTAGAGCCCACTAGTGAAACATAACCCTCTGTAATAAAAGTTGAAAAGCTAGATTTCTGATTTTCACAATGTGTTTCCACAGCCAGTTCAAGGGACGACTGAACAGACGTCACCAATCCGACAGACTTCAGTCCTAAAGCAGTAATTTTTATTTTCTTATTTTCTACTGAATATTGAGCTTTAGCTTTAAGCATTGGACATTCATTTTTCCAATGACCTTTAGCCTGACAGTAATTGCAAATATCTGCTAAATCACTTTTCCCAGGAGAACGAAACGATCTTGTCCTAGAGAGATCAACATTTTCCCTACTCTTATCATATGCAAACCCATATGGTTCGCGTCTACTATCTTTGAACATTTTTTGTCCAAACTGATTTTTGTGAATTAAAGCAAATTCATCAGCAAGAACTGCAGCGTCAAAAGCTGTATGAACTTTAGCCTCAGTTACATAAATATCAATACGAGGTGGCACTGAATTTTTAAACTGCTCCAACACTACCAGCTCCCTTAAATCACTCAAAGTCTCCACACCAGAAGCAGTACACCAGCGATTAAAATGAGTAATGGGAATTAGAGAATTAGAGATTTTTTTTTTCGGATACTGAGAAATTTGTGAAATCCATGGTTAAATTATAGCGTACTGTTGGGTTGGATGAATTGAATGAAAAAAAGAGATTTAGTTTGAGGAAACTGCTTACAAAACTAAGAAAGTGTAAAGGTTCGTTTAAAACAAAAAAAGGAAAATGATGCACTGGGTGTTTTTCCAGTCCTATCTTTTTCTGCTCTTTGCTGTCTCTTCCTCTTTTATTAATATGGGGCATATGAGAATAAGCTCTTTTAATATAAATGGAGTGAGAGATCAAAATAAAAGAGCTATACTATCAGAATTTATGAAAATTATGAAAATTGATATTGTTATGTTACAAGAGACTCATTCTGATAGGTCTAATGAGATAGAGTGGGGTTATGGTGGTAGGGAAAATATGCACTCAGTCATGGTTCTAGTACAAGTGCTGGAGTTGCTGTTTTGTTTTCAAAAATTTTAACTGTTGAAATTTTCAAACTTGAAGAAGTAGTGGCTGGAAGGGTATTATTTGTCCATGCAGAAGTTGAAGGAATACAATTTTTATTTATTAATGCCTATGAACCAAATGTTGGGTCAGAGCGAATTGAGCTATTTTTTAAAATTTCACAATATGATAAAAATATTTGTATAGTTATGGCTGGGGACTGGAATTGCACTGACATTTTTAATGTTGATAGGAACAGCGAAGAACCTCATTTTCAATCAGGCGTAGTGCTTTCTAAAGTGATTCAAAAACATGATTTAAGTGATGTCTGGAGAAATAGGAATGAAGGGATAAAACAGTATACATGGATTAAAGCAAGTAATAATGAAGTTAAGGGGGCTAGATTAGATAGGTTTTATATGAGTAAATCCTTTAATAATAGAGTGATGGATGCTGCCATTATTCCTAGTGGCTTTTCAGACCATCATATGATAACTATAGATAGAAATAAAAAAACAACTTTTAGATCACAGCATTATTGGCATTTTAATAAAAAATTGTTATATAATAAGTTATTTTGCAAGAGTTTTACTCATCTTTGGGAAAATTGGAGGTTACAGAAAAATAATTTGAAACTAAAAGTTGGAAAGGTGCATATTAAAATTTTCTGTCAAAGTTATGAGTCTCAAGTATCACTTAAAATTAGAGATACAGTGCAAAAATTGCAATATGAAATAGGAGAAATGGAAAAGATGATGTTGGACAATGAAGAAGGGATTAACAAAAGTGATGAATTAAGTAAAAAGAAGTTAGAATTGAAACATCTTTTACAAGAGCAAATTAAAAATGCTTTAATAAGGTCACGTTTTTGTTCTGTTAAGGTTATGGATGCTCCCAGTGCTTATTTTTTTTAAACTGGAGAGAAATGTGGTGAAGCTTAATCCTATACTTCATTTAAGACGTCCAGATGGGACAATTACGGACTACCCAAATGAAATGAGAAAATTTGCTGTTGGATTTTATTCTGGTCTTTTTAATGCTGAACAATGTGATAAGGAGAGTGCTGCAGACCTTTATCAAGATCAAGTTGCAACCTAAACAGAGAGAAAACATGGACAGTGACATTACTTTACCAGAGCTCACAGATGCAGTTAAACAACTTTCATTGGGACGTTCGCCTGGTATTGATGGAATAACCACAGACTTTTATCATTATTTCTGGAACATTTTGGAACAAGATTTTTATGAAGTAACAAAAGAGTGTTTTGAAATGGCTTTCTTCCAAGTAGCTGCCGAAGAACAGTATTGTCCTTGTTACCTAAAAAAGGGGATTTAGGATTTTTGAAGAACTGGAGACCGGTTTCACTTTTATGTATGGATTATAAGATTTTGGCAAAATGTTTAGCGAATAGGTTGAAACAATATTTGGACACAATTATTCATAGTGATCAGACGTATTGTGTACCTTAACGATCTATTATGGATAATCTTTTTATTTTAAGAGATGCTGTTGATTTGAGTTTAAAAGAGAATATTAATATGGGTTTTTTATTAATAGACCAAGAAAAAGCCTTTGATAGGGTTGACCATGGATATCTTTTCAGTGCTTTGAGTTCTTTTGATTTTGGTGAAAAGTTTATTTCGTGGGTAAAACTGTTATATCGAGATATTTCTGTACTGGTGAAGGTGGGAGGAGTGCATCAGTCCCTGTAAAAGGGGAATTAGGCAAGGATGCCCACTTTCTGGACAATTATATAGCATTGCCATTGAACCACTATTAAGAAGAATTAGAAGAGATCTTAAAGGGTTTTTAATACCAAATGATTTTAATTGTAATAAAATTGTATTATCTGCTTATGCTGACGATGTAACGGTTTTTATAAATGGACAAGAAGATGTCATCAATCTTACATAGAGTATAGAGGTATATGAAAAGGCATCTACCGCAAAAGTTAACTGGAGTAAGTGTGAAGGATATGCAGTAGGTCAATGGATAAATCAAAGGCTTCCAGATTTACCGGGAGGGTTAAAGTGGGGGAGAGAGGGTTTTAAAACTTTGAGTGTTTTTTGGGGGTTCTTCTAGGTTTCAGGAAAAAAATTGGGAAGGACTGCTGGAGAAGGTGGTGGCCCGATTATCTAGATGGCGATGGCTATTACCACAAATGTCTTACAAGGGGAGAGTTTTGGTCATTAATAATTTGGCTGCGTCCACATTATGGCATAAGTTAATGGTGGTTGAACCACCAGAAGTATTGGTGACTTCTATACAAGACTAGTTGATTTCTTCTAGGATGGCAAACACTGGATTCGTGCTGCACAATTTTATTTGCCTCCTTGTGTTGAGAAAAGGTTGTTAGGAAACTATTTAAAATAATAGTTACGAAGATTAAGATTAACAGTTCATGTTACAGATATACATATATATATAGTTAAAACGTTGTGTCATTTGATTTGTTAATTGACTTCATTACCCAGGATGCCTTGAGCATTGGTAAGGGTCACGTGATTCACAGGAAGGTTTGTGAATGGGTTTTTGGGATTCAACAACGACCATCTTGTGAACGATTTGCTGAACAAGCACACGCTGTATTTTTACTTTCGCTTTCCTTTATTTCATAAAACGTATAAAACGAATCGATGTCTCAGTTCGTTATTCTTAGTTTTCTAAGACGATAAATTTACATCATTTTTGGTGCCGAAACCCGGGAAGCAGAAGACTATGAGTGACGAAGAGCGAACGACCGGTGTGGAACAATATGAACGGTCCAAAAGAAAGCGTCGGACGATACGGAGTTCCACAACGAGACTGCTGAACCAAATCGACGTTGAATTATTAAAGGAAGACAAGGATATCGATCGTGTGCGGGACATGTTAGCCGTGTTGTCAACAAAGGAGGACAGTTTGCGCGAGCTGGACAGCATAGTGGAGAAACACACTTCGCTTGAGGACGTGGAGGCGGAGATTGAACTCGCAGAGGAATACAGAGACCGCGTTATCGAGATGAAAGCGCAAGCTCACCGAGTGATCCGAGAAAATGAAACTGTGAGTAACCCACGGCCTGCTCAGTCAAGTGATGGTAACGTTAGCGCAAATAAACCGACAGTAAGACTGCCCAAGCTGCAAATTGAGAAGTTTAGCGGAGATGTTAGTGTATGGCAGGAATTTTGGAGCCAGTATGAGACTGCTATTCATAGCAACAGTGCACTTTGCAAAAAAGAAAGGTTTACCTACCTGAAAACTTATCTTACTGGAACAGCTGCAAAGGCAGTAGCAGGACTCACACTGACAGACAGTAACTATGATGCTGCAGTTGATATTCTCCAGAGCAGATTTGGAAGGAAAGATCTCATTGTAAATGCTCACATGTCAAAGCTTCTGAATCTCACTCCTGTAAAGAAATCCTCTGATGTCAGTGCATTAAGGCAGTTATATGATGACTGTGAAATTCAAATTAGAAGCCTGGAGTCATTGGGAGTGGTATCAGACACCTATGGCGGTATGTTGTGCCCAATATTACTCCAGATGATGCCAGACGACATGGCTCTTGAATACAGCCATCACAGAGGGGATGATGATGAATGGAATGTGCCTAATGTGTTGAAGTTCCTGCAGAAAGAGGTTCAGAGCCGAGAGAGAACTTTACAAATGATGAAATCATACAACCAGAGAGAAACCAGTCTGCTAACAAAACATGCAGCAAATCATATTCATCCAATGATGTGAAATTAAAGAAACCAAGCATGCCATCTGCAGCGGCACTACACATTGCTGACCAGAAAATGCTAAACTGTCTGTTCTGCGATAGCACTGAACACAAATCTGAAAAATGTCCAGACCACCCGGTGCCAGCACGCAAGGAAAAACTGAAGAAGCTTGGCAGGTGTTTTGTGTGTCTGGGGACCAAACACATCGCCAGGTTTTGCAGGTCAAAGTGCAGGTCATGTGCCACATGTGGAGGCAGGCATCATGCAGCCATTTGTGAGAAAAATGAAGCATCTCCACCTGCTGCAGCTGCCAACATTGACACTGTTATTTCCTCAGTAATTCCCCAAGCAGAGAAATGCAAACCTGACATTGAGAACACTGTGCTGCTACAAACTGCCAAAGCATGGGTCGTAGGACCCACCAGCAGGAAGATGGTCCGCTGCTTGCTAGATGGAGGCAGTCAGGGGAGTTTTGTGCATGAGAATGTGGTGAAGGCGCTGCAGCTACCTGTTACTAAACAAGGGACACTTACTCTTCACACATTTGGCTCCTCTGCTCCAACAACGGTGAGTCGCAACATAGTGAAGCTCAGTTTGGAGAATGTATGGGATAATCGGCAGGGAATTGAAATCGAGGCAGTTGTCACCCCCAAAGTGTGCACAGCGCTGATGAAAGTGCCTGGTGAATACATACAAATAGAAATGAAAAACAGAGGTCTTCAACTAGCAGATTGTGCTGGAGATGATAAACCTGAGCTTGCTGTGCTAATCGGCTCTGATTATTACTGGCAGATAGTATCAGGCAGAGTAGAGAGACTGACAAAGAGCCTAGTGGCACTGGAGAGCATTTTCGGATGGGCAGTGCAGGGTCCAGTAGCAGTGTCCAGCATGACAGAGACAACCTGCATGCATATTCAGCTCAGTGAGGACGCACAGATTGATAAACAGCTGCACGCATTCTGGGAGCTTGAGTCCCTGGGCATCACAAAGGAGAAGTCTGAGAGCCCAGACGATGTAGAAGCGTTGCAGCGGTTCGAGAAACCTCCATCTTCAAAGATGGGCGTTACCAAGTGGAGTTGCCATGGCGACAACATCATCCTCCACTTCAAGACAATTACCGCATCGCAAAAAAAAGACTGGAGAGTTTGAAAAGAAAACTAAGCAAGGATGTCACACTCTACAGCAGATACAATGAAGTTGTGGAGGACTACTTAAAACAAGGAATGGCTGAGGATGTGCCAAGGGAGCATGCATCACCACCAGGCAGTCAGATATATTACTTACCTCATCACGCTGTATTGAGAGAGGATAAGGCAACAACGAAACTGCGGGTTGTGTTTGATGTGTCATCCCACGAAGATAGAAGTCCCTCACTAAATGACTGTCTTCTAACAGGTCCCAATCTGAATCCAGATCTGATGAGTATTTTGATCAAATTCAGACTGCATGAAATTGCATATATGGCAGATATCAAGAAAGCATTTTTGCAGATATCACTCTCAGAAAGAGATCGGGACGCTGTAAGATTTCTGTGGTTCACTGGACCACCTACAGAGGAGAAGGATGTGACGCTGCGCTTACTCAGAATGACGAGAGTGGTGTTTGGAGTTTCGTCAAGCCCATTCTTACTTGCAGCCACCATAAGGAAGCATTTAAGACAGTACAAGCTCGAACACCCACAAGTGGTAGAAGCCCTCAGCTCCTCACTCTATGTCGATGATTTCATTTCAAGTGCACGTGGGGTGACAGAGGCACATACAGTGACAACAACAGCCAGGAACATTATGTCTGCTGCAGGCATGGAGCTATGTAAATGGATGACAAACTCTCCTGAGCTCAAAGAAAAATGGCAGGAAGGCTTGATGGATTGTGCTGTGCATCCAGAGTCACACGTGTCTGTGCTGAAGGTGCTGGGTATGGTGTGGAGACCAGCCACTGATGACTTTGTGTTCGACCTCAGGAGGCTGCTTGATATTCTGACAGAAAGAGAAAACACAAAACGAAGTGTTTTGCAGTCTTCTGCTCGCATTTTTGACCCTCTAGGATTCCTGACTCCTTTCACCATCAGGATTAAGTGCTTGTTCCAAGAGATGTGGGAGAGAGGGCTCAAGTGGGATGAGAAATTGCCACCTGATTTGACGAAGAAATGGCAACAGTGGTGCTCGAGCTACCTCAACTGCATCAGCTCTCAATCCCACGATGGTACCAAACACACATACCACGACAGGATGGTCAAGAGTTAAGGCTACATGTGTTCTGTGACTCGAGTGAAAGGGCGTACAGTGCAGTCGCTTATCTTCAAGGAGAAACAAAGGAAGGAGAAGTGACCGCAAGCCTGGTTGCATCCAAGTCCAGAGTGGCTCCACTCAAAAGGATGACACTGCCACGACTGGAGCTAATGGGTGCGGTAATAGCAGCCAGGCTGGGGAACACCCTCATGAAAGCACTGCAACTAGACAAGACGCAACTCAGACTATGGACAGACTCTATGATAGTGCTGCATTGGATTTGTGGTTCTGCTCATAAGTGGAAACAGTTTGTAGCAAATAGAGTCACGGAAATCCAGTCTCTAACTGATCCACAGTCATGGTCTCACTGCAAAGGGAAAATGAATCCAGCTGATCTTCCCACCAGAGGTCTAACTGTGCAGGACCTGAAGCAGAGCACATTGTGGTGGAAGGGTCCTTGTGTTCTGATGTCAACTGATCAGTTAGAGAGCACTCAGGAAGATGTTCAGGAAGATGAGGTAAAGTCTGAACTCAGATCCAAATACCAGATTGCTGTACAGTTTGTTAAGAAAGACCAAGACTTCTTAAGCCCTGTTTTGTGTCTGGAGAAGTACAGCAAACTAAAAACAGTGCTCCGGGTAACAGCCTGGATAAAGAGGTTTATCACCAACACCGCTCAAGCATAAAAATCAGTGGTGAACTGACGGCAGAAGAGCTGAATGAAGCAAATAAAAACTGGATAAAGGTGATTCAGAACCAGAGTTTCAGCTCTGAAATTGATCTGCTGAAAGCAGGGAAATGTCCCAACACTGACTCCAGAATCCGAGAGCTAAAACCATTTCTGGACGAGGATGAGCTGCTCAGTGTGGGAGGAAGGCTCCAGCATTCTGATCTCTTACAGAGAAAAACACCCATGGATTTTGCCCAACAATCACCGATACACAGAAATGTTGGTGCAGTATGAGCATGAGAAGATAATGCATGCGGGTGTACGAGACACTTTAGTGCAGACAAGAGAGAAGCATTGGATTTTGAGGGCACGACAGGTAGTGAAGAAGGTTGTGTCCAGATGTGTACTCTGCAAGAAATTCAAAGCAAAGGCTGGACAGCAGACTACCGCACCACTGCCAAGAGACAGGATAACAAAGTCACCGCCTTTTGAGATCACTGGTGTGGACTTCATGAGGGCCACTCTATGTCAAGACACAGAACGTTATGACAAAGGCGTATATAGCACTGTTTACTTGCGCTGTAACCAGAGCAGTGCACTTAGAGCTGGTCTCAGATATGTCCACAGAGAACTTCCTGTTAGCTTTGAAAAGATTCATCTCAAGAAGAGGATTATGCAAGGTGATCTATTCAGATAACGCAAAGACGTTCAAGAGAGCTGATCAAGATTTGAAGGAGCTCTGGAAAGGCATTAAAGATCCACGGCTACGGGAGTTCTTCTCAGAGAAAGGCATCACCTGGCGGTTCATCGTTGAAAGAGCAGCCTGGTGGGGCGGATTCTGGGAGCGGCTGGTCAGGTCAGTCAAAGTTATTCTCAGAAAGGTGCTAGGCAGAGCTAAACTCAACTTTGAAGAAATGTGCACCATTCTGACTGAAGCTGAAGCCATAATAAACTCAAGGCCGCTCACTTATGTGCACAATGATGTGGATGAGCCAGAGCCACTTACACCTGCTCATTTCTTGGTGGGTCAGAGACTGACCTGCTTGCCTCCTAAGCCATGTGCAGCTGAGACTAACCATCCAACAGCGAACAAGGAGGAGATGAACAGAAGGTGGCGTTACAGACAAAGACTTATGAATAACATCTGGAACCGATGGCGGAGAGAGTATTTGCTGAATCTGAAGTCGGCTCATCGCTGCGACACCCCACAATCTTCTTTGCTGAAAGTCGGAGATGTTGCGCTCATCGGAGAAGATAACACCCCAAGACAGAGCTGGAGGCTAGGAAGAATTGAGGAACTGGTTCCAGGTCGTGATGGCCTTGTGAGGTCATGTGCAGTTCGCACAAGTTCAGGGACTGTTCTGCGGAGACCCATCAAGCTTTTGTATCCTTTGGAAATCATATAAACTGTGGTTTATGGGGGGGAGGATGTTGAGAAAAGGTTGTTAGGAAACTATTTAAAATAATAGTTACGAAGATTAAGATTAACAGTTCATGTTACAGATATACATATATATATAGTTAAAACGTTGTGTCATTTGATTTGTTAATTGACTTCATTACCCAGGATGCCTTGAGCATTGGTAAGGGTCACGTGATTCACAGGAAGGTTTGTGAATGGGTTTTTGGGATTCAACAACGACCATCTTGTGAACGATTTGCTGAACAAGCACACGCTGTATTTTTACTTTCGCTTTCCTTTATTTCATAAAACGTATAAAACGAATCGACGTCTCAGTTCGTTATTCTTAGTTTTCTAAGACGATAAATTTATCAGCTCAAAAACTTTTGTGTAGAAAAGACTTGGTATGGACTCGTACTGCTGGTGCAATCCTGCCAAAAGCAGAAGGGCTGAACTATGATCTGTATCTTTTCTGGATACAAATTCAGGAGATGGACTTAACAGAGATCACGTCTTTTTATAAATCAGTGTTACAAGCATGGGATAAAACTTTCAAGTCTTAGAAGAGTCTTTAAAATCCCTAAATACTGGGTGTTGGAGGAGCCACTCTTTCATAATCCAGTAGTTCATGGTACACTGATGTCTTCAAAGAGTGTACAGGAGAACATGCTGAGAAGAAACTGAAAAAAGTTAAAAGATTTGGTCAGTTCGGATGGATGGAAGTCTGTGGAGGATATAATGTTTTTCACGGGACTGCAATCTCGATGCCTGGCTATTCGTTTTTTGGAGGAAATACATTCTTTTTTGCCAGGACATTATAGAGAACTTATACAAAGAGAAGATCTGAACAAACAGACTGACGTTTCACCTCAGAAACTGCTAATTTCTTCAACTTGTGACATCAGTGTGTTAGAAGACCAACCTATAGAGGGTTCTGAAACTTTTGAGACATGGACAGTTGATGAAATGTCTAAAAAGGTTTTATATAACCTATGTGTTAAGACTGTTCATAAAGAGGCACTGAAGGAGTGGCAGCTGTTGAAGTGGACAAGGAGTTTTGGGCCAAACTTCCCCTTGAGAGATCAGTGGAGGTCCCTGTATAAGTTTCCACTAGAGAAGCGGACTGGGGTTTTGCAGTGAAGGCTTATTAACGAGGCAATAGCTACAAACAGATATGTGTCTCACCTTAATCCAGCAGTTAGAAGGGAGTGTGAGTTTTGTGGTGAAGAAGAGACTGCGGAACATTTGTTTTTGAATTGTAAACGATTGGAAGAGCTTTTTAAAGTTTTGATGGAATGGTTTAGAGGTTTTGGTGAAACTTTTTCAGAATGTGTTTTATAGGGGGTGTAAAGTATAGAATTTCAAAAAAGACAATTTTTGGTCTCTTAAACTATGTTTTAGGCACAGCAAAACTGTCAGTTTGGAAGACTAGAAAAAATAAACTACTAGGTATTGTTGGAATGGACCCAGTGAAAATATTGAAGGGTTTAATTGCAAATAGATTGAAATTTGAATTTTCTTACTATGTTTTGGTGGGAGATTTAATGACTGGTGTGTAGGGGAAATTTTAAGTTGTATTTATGAAGAACAGCTTGTTCTTAATTTTTAAAAGACTGTTGTTGTAAGCATGTTTTGGTTTTATATTTGACTAAAAGATTAAGGAAAGATGTTATGAATGAGGATTTATTGTATTAGTAATGATATACTGAAGAAAAATTGTATTCAATAAAGTTGTGTTTAAACCTCTCTTCTCTTCTCTTCTCTTCTCTTCTCTTCTCTTCTCTTCTCTTCTCTTCTCTTCTCTTCCATCCATCCATCCATCCATCCATATCTCGTCTCGTCTCGTCTCGTCTCGTCTCGTCTCATCTCGTCTCATCTTTATCCAGTTCAGTTCCATCCCATCCATCCTGCCATCTCATCCATCCATACATCTCTGTCGAATCCCATCCATCCATCCATCCATCGTCATCATATAGCACTAATTTAAAGTTAATCTTTAAAAAATTCTCATTTAATAACATGGTTAAATGGCATTTTAAGCAAATACATTATAATGTTGTGATGCCTAAATTAGAGGCTAAATTAGAGCTGTTGGGGAAAAAAGCAGTTTAAATGATTAGCGGTTATCAAATACATTACATGACTCAGTCACAGTTTCATTCACCATAGGAATTGATATTAAACCAAAAATACAGCAGAATGTGTTGCCCATGCCACTGTTATTGTGTATGAGAATGCCAAGGTAGCATTATATCCTCACACTAATGATCTTGTAATTAAACCGAGAGGAAAACATATCTACATTAATTATCGTAAGCACTGTTTTTCCGGGCTAGGCAGATAAATTGCTTGCCTGAAGGGGCTGTCTTACATTGCATTTGGCAGACTTTCGCAAGGTGTTCTGAGCCTAAGAGTTCACGTTATCCTGCTGAAACACTGCCATTCCTCCCTGTCTTTACTCTCTGATCACACAAATGTGATCTGAAGCAAAAGGTTAGTGTGAAGACTAGATGAGCTATGACAATATCCTGGCACAGAATGTAACGGTGTGACAGCCTTTGACACTCTATACTCTTTAGCTGTGCGATTCGGCTTGCTTGCTTGTTCCAAATTTGTCATTCTCTGTCTGATCGCAGCCACTGCAAATGTTTCAGACTACTTTTATTGTTTACTGTGGGAATAATTTTGGGAACATTTAGTGAAATGCATTTGAATAAACACTGCCATATTGACTTGTCATAGTCAATTGAAGCTCCTAATTGTTTTAATACACTGTGTGAACGTCAAACTGAATATAGTAAAACATCACATTCTATTCTTGTTCTTAATTAGCGCATTAAACCAAAAACGTAACTGACATTAAGTATAAAATTAGATCATTTAAAACTTGAGTCAGAACTGAATGCTGACATTATTCAAATATTATCACACCTTTGAGGCTGTAGCTGAAAAGAAATAACTATTTCAAGGCTTTAACTTACGTATCTGTAAGATTGAACAGAATCTTAAAATGTTTTTAAATAAACACTTAATGTTTTGTTAATACAATTTTTTTTTTTAAAGTCTTTTATGTTCACTATGGCTGAATTTATTATATAAATATATAGTAAAACAGTAAAAACTTAAAAAAATATTAGTACAATTTAAAATAACTGTTTTCTATTTTAATTTATTTAAAATATATATCATTTATTTGTGTGACGGGCGGCAAAGCTGAATTGTTAGCAGCCATTTAGCAGTCTTCATTGTCACATTCTGAAGGCTGCTTAATACTTTTTGGAAACCATGATGGACTTTTTCAGGATTCTTTGACAAATAGAAAGTTTGAAAGCATTTATTTGAAATTGAAATTTATTTGCTGTCACTTCCGATCAATTTAATGCATTCTTGCTGAATAGAAGTATTAATTTCTTAAAAAAATAAAAATAAAAATCTTTCTGATCCCAGATGTTTAAAAGGTAGTGCATTTGTTATATGCATATGTATATGTATGTGTATAAAATGAGAATAGTGGCAGTAGTTATGTTTTGTCAATGTACTGTCCGATACTGTCTCAACCACAAAGCAGCCGTTGCTCGAGCAGCTGTTGCCTCAGTTAAGCTTCAGTTCGACTGTTTAGCACATTTGTTTAGCAAATAACTTTTCATTTTACTTTTGTGGTTACTGAAATGTTAGTTAAAAAAAAGCTGTTGAAATGTTTTATACACTAAAAAAAATGCAAAAGTTTAAGACATCTGATATTTTTAGACATAGAAAAGTCAGGTCACTCAAAAACTTATTTTTTTGATGTTAGCAAAACAAAAACAAAAAGAGCACAAATGACAAAATCCACCTTTAAATTTTATATTAATATTTCTTTCTCAATGTTCTGTACCCACTGATCTCCTTTGAGCCACATTGCTCTGCAAACAGACTGTTCTTAAACCTTCCTGCTGGAGTGAACTGTAATAGGAATGCTAATTTTTAGATTAGGCTAAATGAAACTACTCAGAAAACTTAATAAGAAGTGAAAAGTAGACATTTCTTTGAACTGACTCAAAGTGGAAGTAAATTAGCCCAACACCATGTTTATTAGGAAACAGTTAATCACAGACAAGCTCCGTTGATGAGATTTTAAGCAATAATTATTTGCTTTGAGCTGTCTCCTCTGAGACATGCGAGCACAGCAACTGTTGCCAAAATACATCAAATGAAGCTGAGTTTGTGATTATCTGTGTGTTTGTGATTATTGTGATTATGACTCACTGTGAATGTAAGAAACATAATTGTGCAATGTGTAGCATTACACTATAACCTCATTTTTGAAAGTAAATTTGTTAAATAGCATTTTAGAGACTCTTCATAGTGTATTCAAAGGGCACTGTCAACAAGTAAATCATTTAAAATAAATCAAAATATAAAATGTATCAATAAAATAAAGACAATATAATAATAATAATAATAATAATTTAACTTATTAACATATTAAGTTCTGCCTAGGAACATCAATACAACAAAGTATTCAGTTGTACTAAGACAGAAAATCAAATTTTCCCTTTGATGTGCTATGAAAACACTCACCCTCGAATCAATGTTTAGTCATATTAAATCGTAATTGCAGCATAAACTGTTATTCTCATTCCAGTATCTTTAGAAAGTACAAACCCGATTCCAAAAAAGTTGGGACACTGTACAAATTGTGAATAAAAAAGGAATGCAATGATGTGGAAGTTTCAAATTTCAATATTTTATTCAGAATACAACATAGATGACATATCAAATGTTTAAACTGAGAAACTTTATCATTTTAAGGGAAAAATAAGTTGATTTTAAATTTCATGGCATCAACACGTCTCAAAAAAGTTGGGACAAGGCCATGTTTACCACTGTGTGGCATCCCCTCTTCTTTTTATAACAGTCTGCAAACGTCTGGGGACTGAGGAGACAAGTTTCTCAAGTTTAGGAATAGGAATGTTGTCCCATTCTTGTCTAATACAGGCTTCTAGTTTCTCAACTGTCTTAGGTCGTCTTTGTCGCATCTTCCTCTTTATGATGCGCCAAATGTTTTCTATGGGTGAAAGATCTGGACTGCAGGCTGGCCATTTCAGTACCCAGATCCTTCTACGCAGCCATGATGTTGTAATTGATGCAGTATGTGGTCTGGCATTGTCATGTTGGAAAATGCAAGGTCTTCCCTGAAAGAGACGACGTCTGGATGGGAGCATATGTTGTTCTAGAACTTGGATATACCTTTCAGCATTGATGGTGCCTTTCCAGATGTGTAAGCTGCCCATGCCACACACACTCATGCAACCCCATACCATCAGAGATGCAGGCTTCTGAACTGAGCGCTGATAACAACTTGGGTTGTCCTTGTCCTCTTTAGTCTGGATGACATGGCGTCCCAGTTTTCCAAAAAGAACTTCAAATTTTGATTCGTTTGACCACAGAACAGTTTTCCACTTTGCCACAGTCCATTTTAAATGAGCCTTGGCCCAGAGAAAACGCCCGCGCTTCTGGATCATGTTTAGATATGGCTTCTTTTTTGACCTATAGAGTTTTAGCCGGCAACGGCGAATGGCACGGTGGATTGTGTTCACCGACAATGTTTTCTGGAAGTATTCCTGAGCCCATGTTGTGATTTCCATTACAGTAGCATTCCTGTATGTGATGCAGTGCCGTCTAAGGGCCCGAACATCACGGGCATCCAGTATGGTTTTCCGGCCTTGACCCTTACGCACAGAGATTGTTCCAGATTCTCTGAATCTTTGGATGATATTATGCACTGTAGATGATGATAACTTCAAACTCTTTGCAATTTTTCTCTGAGAAACTCCTTTCTGATATTGCTCCACTATTTTTCGCCGCAGCATTGGGGGAATTGGTGATTCTCTTCCCATCTTGACTTCTGAGAGACACTGCCACTCTGAGAGGCTCTTTTTATACCCAATCATGTTGCCAATTGACCTAATAAGTTGGTCCTCCAGCTATTCCTTATATGTACATTTAACTTTTCCAGCCTCTTATTGCTACCTGTCCCAACTTTTTTGGAATGTGTAGCTCTCATGAAATCCAAAATGAGCCAATATTTGGCATGACATTTCAAAATGTCTCACTTTCAACATTTGATATGTTATCTATATTCTATTGTGAATAAAATATTGAAATTCGAAACTTCCACATCATTGCATTCTGTTTTTATTCACAATTTGTACAGTGTCCCAACTTTTTTGGAATCGGGTTTGTACATTTTGCTTTTCCATCAGGCTGATGTCTAGCCAACCTTAATGATGTCCCTTGACTGTGATCAATATATATATATTTTTTTTTGTGTGCATGGTTTAGTGTTCACTTGGCAGACATTTGACAGAACACACAATTCTTTAATTTCAGTATAAACAGGAAAATTAATGAATAAATGAATGAAAAAAATTAAAAAGTACGGAATTTAGAATTAGGTAGTACATTTAGATGCAGTATTTACAGTTGCTTTGTCTATTTTTGCTCTGCCAACTAAAATAGTTCCAGAAGTCAAAGCAGAATAACCTGTTGCAGTTTTCTGAGCAACACAACAGTGGTGTTTCATTTCAGAATTAATTACTGTTTTTGAATTTGAATAAATGACTGAAAAGTAGAAGCAAATGAGTGATTCACTCATAAAGTCATAAGTTTCGTTCCTAAATATTTTAAAAGAGTTTTGAACAAACTGGTTGAGTAATTGATTCAATGACTCACTCATAAAGACAGCCACTTGTTGCCTATTAGAGCATCAGTGCAATCTGATTATCACAGATTAATCCTGGGTTCCTCAGTCTGCTTGGAATGCGAAAACACTCACCAATCAAATTTGAGGACAAAAAGATGCAATAAATAGTAGGTAGTGAGTTCTGTAATGGACAGTGGCAGTGTAGCACAGTGACAGATGCACTATTTACTTGTAAAGCAGCAGTAAATACACAATAAATGGTAAAAATGAGTAAGCAACAATATACCAGCACATCAATAAGTGACAGAGAAGTAAAAAATGATGGAGTGCAGGGTAAGAGTTGGATAGTGGCTGTTCTGTATCTTTATTATATATGAAAAAAACATCAAAACAATTGAGATTTCATAGTACTGTATGGTTATTTTATGATTTCGAGCTTATCTCTGAGTGGAAAGTCAGTATAAAAATATTACATGTACATTTCCGGTGCACAGATTTGGTTACATTGGCTATAGAAGAAATAAAAGCTTCTTAGTGAAGAGAATCCTCATTGCCAGCTCTGAATATTGATTGTTCATGCTGCATCACAGCTGCAAATGTGCTTAATTTTAACCATTCACCCTATTTTTTTTTTCCGTTCTGTAAACAAGACATCGATCCAGGAGAAGAGGTTTGAAAGTAAATGATTTTGATATTGACTGAAGTGCCGCCAGTAGACTTTCTACTTCACACAGATTATTCACACAGTCATTTAGATTTCAGTTCCTTGTCCCCATCTGAAACCCACTATTGAAATCTCTTAATTAAATTATTTATCGAACATTTCACACTGCAGTGTCAAACCTTCTGATTTTCCAAGAATCTAGGAAACCTCTTACCTGACTGCGGTGTGTTTGGCAGGAGAAAAGGGATTGGGGTTGACAATACTCAGAAAGCCTTTGAGACATTCTTTTATCAGAAATCTTTAATGTGGTGTGGGGCTACGGAGAAAAGATTTTACTATGCAGTAGTAAAATTGAATTGAATATGCCATGTCTGTCTGCCTTCACAGAATCAATGCCTCAGCCAGTCTCTCTCAAAAGCTTCATTACCTTATTAATGACTCGCCTCGTGCTGTTGATCAGGCCCAGAGAAACGGCTCTATATTTATAACACAGCTCGCTCTTGTAAAGCTTTTTGTCTAAGCCTGCAGTGTAGTAACAAGGCTTAAGGGAGAGGAGAAAACTTTAATGGAAAAGCGTATCAAAAAAAAAAAAAAACTTCTTAAAGTGGTCTTGGAAGAGATCATTTCCAAGGAAAGGGTTGTGAAAGGATGCGTATTCCTGTCTTTGATGCTTGAGTTATTCATGTGGTCTGTTGTTCATGTGTGCCTGCTGAAGTGCTGAAGACACGGCGGTTTGTCTCAAGTGGCAAGGTTCCTGCACTCTGTCCTCTGCGGTTAAACCTTGCAGCATCAGACGTATTCAAGGATATGAGTTACCTTCAGCACCACACCAGAAAAGAGGATCAGTTGTGCATGTCAGCTAATCCTGTGGATATGGCATCAGCCAATTCTCCTGTTTACTGAAGACCAACTATGGTTCCTACGAATGGATAAACGTGGCTAATTTTAAAAACTGGGACTCTATAGTGTCCTTTAAAATTATTCTAATATGCTGATTTGGTGCTCAAGAAACATTTGAAAACAGCTGTGCTTCTTACTATATTTTTAGTGAAACCCGTCATACATTACGATTTAGAAGTTTGGGTCAAGTATTTAAAAAAGATATACTTTTATTCAGTAAGGATGCATTAACCTGATCAAACATGGCAGTAAAGACCATTAATGTTACAAACGATTTCTATTTCAAATATATGCTGTTCTTTTGAACTTTCTGCTCATCAAAGAATGCTTAAAAATGTTTCATGGTTTCCACAAAAATGTTAAAGGTCCCATGGCATGAAAATTTTACGTTATGAGGTTTTCTTAACATTAATATGAGCTCCCCTAGCCTGCCTATGGTCCCCCAGTGGCTTGAAATGGCGATAGGTCGAAAATTAATTCGCCTTTGAGAAAATGAAAGCTCAGATGGCCCAATCTGGAATCTTCCCTTTATGTCGTCATACGGGGAAAGGTTACCTCCCCTTTCTCTGCTTTGCCCGCCCATGAGAAAATGAGCTACTACCGTGCGAGGCGAGCTCCATACTTTTTTTTTTTTTTCTCGAGAGACATCATGGCTTGCAAACGAACGAAGCATGGCAGTTGCTCAGTGTTTGGATGTACAAATGAACACAAAGTATTTTTTTAGTTCCTTCATCCGAGCCTATTGCATGATAATAACTGTAACAGCATACATAAACAAACCAACTAAAGTACTGTATCCAGACACAATATTTTAAACTAACCATTCGGAGACGTCCTGCTGTAGCCTCTGAGTTGCAACTTCTTCATCCAGTGCTTCTCCATCCGGATCAGATTCTGGGTCAAACTGAAAAGCTTGAAGGACTGTGTGTCTACAAGCCATTGCGATACATCCACCGTCAACATTAGCGCATGGTAGCGCAAGCTGGTTAAGGCCACACACCCACCCACCACCTTGCCCCGCCTCTCTCCTCCTCATTAGCATTTAAAGCTACAGACACAGAAATGGCACGTCCTAAGGAAAGCTCATTGTGGGACTGGCTCGTAGTGGCTGAAATTCTGCACCAAGGCTGAATTTCGGGAAAGAGACTTCAGATACAGTACTAGGGACCACTTAGGCCTATATAAAAGCATCCAAAAAGCAGCATATCATGGGACCTTTAAGCAAAAGGTGTTTTCAACATTTATAATAATAAAAAAGCATTATTAATAATTGTGCACTAATAATAATTGTTAATAATTGAGCACTAAATCTGTGTGCTGATTTCTGACACTACATTTTAAAATATATTAGTGCTGTCAAACTGTTACGGGGCAAACGAGACGTGAGACATGCGGATCCATCTGCAAAGCTTTATTCAAAGGCGTGGTCATAAAACAGGCTAGGTTCTGACAATGGAAATCAGGTATATTGAGGGCAAGATGAAAGAGCGATCCAAAACGGGCGCGAGTTAGTCGACAGCGAACATTATCCAGAGGGCTTGACAAGAGGGGTAATCCAATAACACAAGCAATAGTCCAGGCGAGGTGCCAACACAGTCCGAAACAACAAGGCAAAGAGTTAATCCAAGATTCACGGGCAAGAATCAGGTAACAGGCAATACAAGACAAGACTTAGACTATGAAACTAGAATAGGCTCTGTAGAGTAGCTATCGCTAGGAAAGTGATATACGCTAAACAATACTCGGCGATCTGAAAGAGGAAGTCCAAGGCTTATAAAGCGTGTCTAATTGGATGCAGGTATGTGTGTGTGTGTGTGTGTGTGTGTGTGTGTGTGTGTGTAACCAGTGCAATGGATGATGGGAACTGTAGTCTGGAGTGACATTTAACAGTCTGTGTAGTGTGAGAGTCAATGTAACGGAAGAGCGACCTCTGGTGGCAAGCGGATGGAAATCCATGGACAGGATTCGTGACACAAACGATTAATCGCATCCAAAATGAAAGTTTTTGTCTACATAATATATGTGTGTGTACTGTGTGTATTTATTATGCATATATAAATACACACACATACAGTATATATATTGAAGATATTTACATGTATTTACATGTTTACATACATATTTATATTCATATAATTTATATTATATATAAATATATTTAATATATAAACATAATTTTTTTAAATAAATATACATGCAATTTAAAAAAGTGTGTATATTTCATTAAAGAAATTGTGGTTCAGTGTTATTGTCACGCCCATGGACTGTCAGTGTGTGTTTTCCTCCCCATGTGCTCCCAGTGACCTAGTTTTTACCTAGTCTAATTAGTCATTCCGTTCACCTGTGTTTCCCCAATTACGTCGTTGAGTTGTATTTATAGTGTGGTCTGCCCCTTGCTTTCTGTCCGGTGTCTAATGTCAATCCACATGCTACGTGTGTTCCTGCTTGCTCTGTGTTTCCCATTTTGGATTATAAAAGACTGTCGTTTATGTTTCATCCGTGTCTCCTCGTTCCTCGCTCCTTCACAGTGGCTAAAGTGTGACAGAACACCGGACTGAATACAGAAGCAGTTTTATCATGTCTCCCCTCTGTTTCTGTTGCCATATTTGATTCAGTGTTTTTTGTTTCCGTTGTTTCCCCCATGGATGCCCTCTTCCGCCCGGAATACCTCCTCCTCCTCCTGCTGAAGCAGGGGGAAAGATCGCTTGAGGACCATACCAGACTGTTCCTGGCCCTTGCGAATATTACCAGCTACCCGGTCCGAAGATGGTCCTCGAGCGGATTTTGCCGCCTTTGTGGAGTGGATACTGGCGAGAAGCTCTCACCATCTGTCCCGTGGATGATCTCGCCAGTTCCACTCCCGACTCAGAGCCCAGCCTACCTTCTCCCCGCTGCGCGGAGCAGGAGCCTAGACCCACCGATGACAGAGAGCTGGAGTCCACCGCGACCGACGAGCCATCGCATCTAGGAGCGAGGATCGCCGCTGAGCCAGAGCTGCATGTAACGTCAGACCAGGTACGAGAGCTGGCTACCACGCCCGCCACGAGGGAAAAAGCCATGGCCAGTGAGATCGCAGAGAGTAGCTCCACCCGCTGCACCTTGGCCGAGGGTGAGCTATTAATGGATCTGGGTGAATGGAAAGGGGAGGGAGACCTTATAGACTTGTATTGACCTGCCCCCTCTCCTCCCTCCTTTGTTGGAGCCTTCTGTCACTCCTGTCCCCATATTCAGCCCAGAGAGGGCTCTTGTTCCCACGTCTGGCCCAGAGAGGGCTCCAGTTCCCACGTTAAGCCAAGAGAGGGCTCCCGTTCCTGAGTTTAGCCCAGAGAGGGCTCCTGTTTCCACGTCCTGCTCAGAGAGAGACTTCACATCTAGCCAAGTTCTTGCTCCGCCCCTTTTATCAGGATGCATCTAGAGGTGACTTGTGTGAACTTGGGGCAGCCAGGTATCCCAGAATGCATTTCGCACCAATCAGCGAGTGTTAATGGCGGAGCAGAAAACCCGCAAAATGTTCAAAATATTACTGTTATTGTGTCATGAAATGCAGTTCTAAGAGTATTTCAGGAGAGAATGTAGTTGTTTAAAACTCAAATCTGCAATTTATTTAAAAAGATAGCGCCTATTTAAAAATGTGTTTCGCCGATTTCAGAGATGTGAGCTCCACTCGATCTGCGGGCACTCAGTGTTCATGTATCTGCACAGAGCAGCCTAAGCTCGGCTAGTCCTTCTGACACTTGCCGCTGGCTCTGATGTCTCTGTAGTGGTTAAATACGAGGTAAAATTAGTTTTGGGTGAATCTAACAGGCAATCTTTGGTCTCATGAATCTCTTATTTCTTCCAGGTCATATCATTTTAGCTGAGCATGAAGTTATGTTTCATAAATGATTTATTTATTAATCGTAATACAGCGCTGACTTTGTTAACGTTACATACATTTGACTGAATTGTTTGCTTTTGTCATTATTTCCTATTACATAAGTCTCTTACACTTCATACTTATACATTTATAATGGCTATTATTATTAATTAAAACTGACATTTAACAAAAAAGGCAGAGTTGTGCTTGTCACATTTCATTTTATTATACATACAGTGAAGATAATCAGAGTATATGTGTGCACATATTACCTAAATCACATATTTATGTTATATATTTTTAAGAAAAAGAAAAGGTAGTCGTGTTTGATATCATTTCGTTTTATTGTAATGCGTGTACGCATTGCATGAACCAAATTTTTGTGCCTATTAATATTTCAAATGAAACAGAAAAGAGGCAACGCTGTTTGATATAATATTTCATTTCACTCTAATATATGTACGTTCCCTGAACTACATTTTTGCGGCAATTAATATGTTTAAATGAAAACAAAAAGAGGCAGTGGTGTTTGATGTCGTATTTCGTCATATTGTAATACAGTGTAGATAACCGGAGTAAGGAGAGCTGACTGACGCTATCAAGTACTCTGCAGTTCCATTTGTATAATTACCGGACTTGTGTTCTCCCGTCCTCAGGAGTTCACACTCCCGAGTTGAACTTGCGAAGTCCAAACTACCGAGGACGCAAGTCCGAACTTTGCATACTTGGTATTGAGAAATGGCCCTACTTTTTCTCTAGTCTAATTAGTCATTCCGTTCACCTGTGTTTCCCCAATTACCTTGTTGAGTTGTATTTATAGTGTGGTCTGCCCCTTGCTTTCTATCTGGTGTCTAACGTCAATCCATGTGCTACGTGTGTTCTTGCTTGCTCTGTGTTTCCCATTTTGGATTATTAAAGACTGTCGTTCATGTTTCATCTGTGTCTCCTCGTCCCTCGCTCCTTCAGTGGCTAAAGTGTGACAGTTATATAGAAAATATTGAGAACTTTTCACTAATAAAAACAAGAGATACAGTTAGGTCCATACATATTTGGACGCAGGCACACATTTTATTATTTTAGCTGCTCACCAAAACATATTCAAGTTACAATTAATGAATATGGGTTTAAAGGATAAGAAATGACAGCTCTTTAATATGTACCTCCCTCCCTTTTTCAAGGGACCATAAGCAATTGGACAATTGACTCAAAAGCTGTTTCATGGACAGGAGTGGGCTATTCTTTCGTTATTTGTATATCAATTAAGCAGGTAAAAGTTCTGGAGTTGATTCTAAGTGTGCCATTTGCATTTGGAAGCTGTTACTGTGAACCAACATCATGCAGTCAAAGGATCTCTCCATACAAGTAAAAATAAGAATACACTGGTGAGCTCAGCAATGTAAAAAGGCATGGACGTCCATGGAGGACAACAGTGGTGAATGATCAGAGGATCCTCTCCATGATAAAGAAAAACCCTTTCAAAACATCCAGCCAAGAGAAGAACACTCTCCAGGAGGTAGGTGTGTCACTGTCAAAGTCTACAATCAAGAGAAGACTTCACAAGAGCAAATACAGAGGGTTCACGACAAGGTACAAATTGATTACACTTTGATTAAAAAAAAAAAACCTTCTTAAAAAGCCAGACCCCTTTTGGAAAAGCATTCTTTGGACGGCTGATATTAAGATTAACCTGTACCAGAATGACGGGAAGAAAAAAAAGTATGGAGAAGGCTTGGAACAGCTCATGATCCAAAACATAGAACATCTGTGAAACATGGTGGAGCAGTGTGATGGCATGAGCATGCATGGCGTCCAGTGGCGCTGGTTTACTGGTGTTTAGTGAAGATGTGACAGGAGACAGAAGCAGCCGGAAGAATTCTGAAGTGTATAGGGAGGGATATACTGTCTGCCCAGGTTCAGCCAAATGGAGCAAAGTTGATTGGGTGGCGCTTCATAGTACAAGTGGACAATAACCCAAAACATAAAGCAAAAGCATCCCTGGAGTTTTTGAAGGTTAAAAAGTGGAATATTATGCAATGGCCAAGTCAATCTACTGATTTCAATCCGATTGAGCATGCATTTCACTTGCTGAAGACAAAAGTAAATGCAGAAAGACCCACAAACAACAACTGAAGTCAGCTGCAGCAAAGGCCTAGCAAAGCATCACAAAGGAAGAAACCCAGTCTTTGGTGATGTCCATGAGTTCCAGACTTAAAGGGGTCATATGTTGCGATTTCTATTTTTCCTTTTCTTTAGTGTGGTATGTAGTAGGGGTGTAACGATTCATCGATATGGATCGATGCATCGATACGATGTCTGACAATATGATGCATCGATGCCATGCGTAAAATATCAATATCTGTAGTATAAATAGGCACCTTTATTTTGGCACTGTCCACATTTTCACATAATGTCCATCTATGCATTACCGCCAACGCTTACATTCTTGTTCAAACTCACAATATAAGGACTGTCCGAAGGCATAAGGCGAGCATAAAAGACGCTCGGAATTATTGGCGGAACAGTCGAGCTAATAAAACTAAGGGAGTGATTATCTTAGTTGATAGGCAGTTAAATTTAACTATTGAACATACTGGGAATAATGATGAAGGTAGATTTGTTTTTATACGCTGTAAAATACATAATGACAGGTTAGCACTGTCCTCCATTTACTGCAATTTTCATGAATATTTCCGATATATTACTCGAGTAGATTGATTGTCCTTTAGTGATGGGTGGTGATTTTAATGCTGTTTTAAATCCTGCACTGGATAAATCTCACCCTGATACTACAGCTAACCCATCCTCTAAGTTATTGAATAAATTTATCACTGAACTTAATGTAATCGATCTTTGGAGAATCCAGAAAACTACATCTAAGGACTTCTTTTTTATTTTTATTTTTTTTCTAAAATGGGTGGAATGTTTGATGGGAGGACATTTCAAATTTTGTAACAACACACACTTATGGCACAACTAAAAAATTTTATGTTGAAATTGGCCATTTGTCCAGCCCTCTTGGTCTACATTGGGCAGAAATACATGCGGTGGCTTATATGATAACCAGGGACTCTGCTCACTTCAAGGACTAAGAACTAAGTTTTGTTTACCAGCATCATCATATTTTGTCTTTTTTCAGTTACGTTCTGCTCTCAAGGCCTATGGAGATCCCTGGGCAATCCCCTATTTCCTCTCATCCTATATGGGATTGGATCACACCACCCTCTGGTCGCCCATCTGTTTCTTTAATATATAGTAAACTTGATCACACTGCAAAGTCTCTTTCTATTAAATCTATCTGGAATCTTGAATTAACAGATCGGTTGACTGGGAGAGGGTGTGCTCTAATCTAATCTTAACTTGGTTCATCGTCTTATCCATTTCAAAGTCGTCCATTGAGCATACATAACGCCTTACAAGAGGTTTAAAATGAAACTGCAATCGACCTATAACTGTCATATCTGTAACACTGTATCAGCAGGTACTTTTCTCCACATGTTTTGGGAATGTTCAATTGTTGTCGGTCTGTGGACTCATGTGGATTCTGTTTTGTCCTTTTTGCTGCAAATTGAAACTGAAATTGTTATGGTGTGTCTGTTGGTTCTCCCCTCCCTGTTGTTTGTTTGAGTGGATGTTGTTTTGTTGATTTAAAAAAAATAAATAAATAAAAAGTTGATCACAAAAAAAAAAAAGAGTGATTCAAAATGTACTGACAGGATATATACAATTTCTGACAAAGTGAGCAGAGCGAAGGACTATGCATGCATATTACAAGTTACCCTACTTAAAATGTAATAAGTAGTGTAAATTTTCAATTACTTTATTAAAGTAATGTAACTGATTACTTTTTGATTACTTTTCTAAATTTCTAATATTTTCAACTGTTAATCATTTTCAAACATGTACACCAGGCAGGGTTAACCTTACAGTACTACTCAACACTGATTACTGTCAGACTTTCAAAATCCTTCATCACTTGAATTAAGTTTATAATATTTAAATTTTAAAGGAGACATTGGTTGCCAAATATCTTCATTTGCATATAAATGTGTATTGGCAATGTGTGGACACAACCACCCTACAATGATAAAAATTCACAAAAACCTCAAAAACCTAAACAGTCTCAATTATCAAGCCATTTTGATTTTGGAGTGAATAACCAGCGCTCTCTTCCACCTTCAATACCATGACTGAGGTGAGACCCTTGAGCAAGGCACCAAACCCCCAGCTGATTCCCGGGCACCGCAGCAATATGGCTGCCCACTGCTCCGGGTGTGTGTTCACAGTGTGTGTGTGTGTGTGTGTGTGCACTTGGATGGGTTAAATACAGAGCACAAATTCCGAGTATGGCTCACCATACTTGACCACACGTCACTTCACTTCACTTTCACTAAATCTGTTTATGTCTGGTTGCGCAAATCATTTTACTCCAGACTCCAGGCAGGTTTTGTTAAAAAGTTAAAACTCAAGGATGGATCAGTACCCATTGTTCATGATCCAGCTGCACCTCCAGAAGAAGTAAGTCTCACACTTTATATTTTTTATGATTATTTGCGAATCGCCTTTGCTCTTCCACAGAAGAGAGGGGCGGGGTGAGCAGAGCTCATTAGCAGAGCTGTTTTTGACAAGGTAAAAAGGGTGTTGTTTTTCATGGCCAATGAGACCATTTCAAGAATACCCTAAAGAATCATACCAACTTGTGGAATATGGGCATCCGATGTCCCCTTTGAAGCACAGCCATCAAAAAATCAGACTTACTTTAAAATCATTCTGAGGTTAAATACAGATTTAAAATCATAACAAGAAATAGTTTAATAGCTATGATACTGTTTTTGAAATCAAATCTTTGCATAGCCATGACAGGAAACACTGGAATCTAACAATGCCTTAGAAAAAAAAAAAAAACTGTTAATCTTAAAAAAAATAAAGTACTTAAACCCATATAGGAAATATAAGAGTTATTGGATAAGCATGTTATAAACTTCTGAAACATTGGTGTTTCATATTTTAGAGCAGTCACTGTAATTTATGAAAGAAATTAATTACATCTGTATGTGGGAGTGTGAGTGAAAAAATTCAGATGTAACCCCCTGTCACGGGTATGTGGTTTTAGCGAACTTCAAATAAAAAGGCTCGGAGAACGAAATAAACATAAACCCACTTTTCCATTTAATAACATTAAGACGAGACAAATACAGGGGGAAAACTGAGGACTTATAAATGGAAGAGAACAAAAGAGCAAACAACATAATTCAAATCAGGTGAGGACAATGAATGATAATTACCAAACAAGAACAGGAACTAAACCAAATAAGGAAAAACAGGAACTGAGACGGGCCGACACGTGACAGTACCTCCCCTCCCGGACGGGACCAGCGGAGACACAGGAGAGCTGGACGGGACCAGCGGAGACACAGGAGAGCTGGACGGGACCAGCGGAGACACAGGAGAGCTGGACGGGACCAGCGGAGACACAGGAGAGCTGGACGGGACCAGCGGAGACACAGGAGAGCTGGACGGGACCAGCGGAGACACAGGAGAGCTGGACGGGACCAGCGGAGACACAGGAGAGCTGGACGGGACCAGCGGAGACACAGGAGAGCTGGACGGGACCAGCGGAGACACAGGAGAGCTGGACGGGACCAGCGGAGACACAGGAGAGCTGGACGGGACCAGCGGAGACACAGGAGAGCTGGACGGGACCAGCGGAGACACAGGAGAGCTGGACGGGACCAGCGGAGACACAGGAGAGCTGGACGGGACCAGCGGAGACACAGGAGAGCTGGACGGGACCAGCGGAGACACAGGAGAGCTGGACGGGACCAGCGGAGACACAGGAGAGCTGGACGGGACCAGCGGAGACACAGGAGAGCTGGACGGGACCAGCGGAGACACAGGAGAGCTGGACGGGACCAGCGGAGACACAGGAGAGCTGGACGGGACCAGCGGAGACACAGGAGAGCTGGACGGGACCAGCGGAGACACAGGAGAGCTGGACGGGACCAGCGGAGACACAGGAGAGCTGGACGGGACCAGCGGAGACACAGGAGAGCTGGACGGGACCAGCGGAGACACAGGAGAGCTGGACGGGACCAGCGGAGACACAGGAGAGCTGGACGGGACCAGCGGAGACACAGGAGAGCTGGACGGGACCAGCGGAGACACAGGAGAGCTGGACGGGACCAGCGGAGACACAGGAGAGCTGGACGGGACCAGCGGAGACACAGGAGAGCTGGACGGGACCAGCGGAGACACAGGAGAGCTGGACGGGACCAGCGGAGACACAGGAGAGCTGGACGGGACCAGCGGAGACACAGGAGAGCTGGACGGGACCAGCGGAGACACAGGAGAGCTGGACGGGACCAGCGGAGACACAGGAGAGCTGGACGGGACCAGCGGAGACACAGGAGAGCTGGACGGGACCAGCGGAGACACAGGAGAGCTGGACGGGACCAGCGGAGACACAGGAGAGCTGGACGGGACCAGCGGAGACACAGGAGAGCTGGACGGGACCAGCGGAGACACAGGAGAGCTGGACGGGACCAGCGGAGACACAGGAGAGCTGGACGGGACCAGCGGAGACACAGGAGAGCTGGACGGGACCAGCGGAGACACAGGAGAGCTGGACGGGACCAGCGGAGACACAGGAGAGCTGGACGGGACCAGCGGAGACACAGGAGAGCTGGACGGGACCAGCGGAGACACAGGAGAGCTGGACGGGACCAGCGGAGACACAGGAGAGCTGGACGGGACCAGCGGAGACACAGGAGAGCTGGACGGGACCAGCGGAGACACAGGAGAGCTGGACGGGACCAGCGGAGACACAGGAGAGCTGGACGGGACCAGCGGAGACACAGGAGAGCTGGACGGGACCAGCGGAGACACAGGAGAGCTGGACGGGACCAGCGGAGACACAGGAGAGCTGGACGGGACCAGCGGAGACACAGGAGAGCTGGACGGGACCAGCGGAGACACAGGAGAGCTGGACGGGACCAGCGGAGACACAGGAGAGCTGGACGGGACCAGCGGAGACACAGGAGAGCTGGACGGGACCAGCGGAGACACAGGAGAGCTGGACGGGACCAGCGGAGACACAGGAGAGCTGGACGGGACCAGCGGAGACACAGGAGAGCTGGACGGGACCAGCGGAGACACAGGAGAGCTGGACGGGACCAGCGGAGACACAGGAGAGCTGGACGGGACCAGCGGAGACACAGGAGAGCTGGACGGGACCAGCGGAGACACAGGAGAGCTGGACGGGACCAGCGGAGACACAGGAGAGCTGGACGGGACCAGCGGAGACACAGGAGAGCTGGACGGGACCAGCGGAGACACAGGAGAGCTGGACGGGACCAGCGGAGACACAGGAGAGCTGGACGGGACCAGCGGAGACACAGGAGAGCTGGACGGGACCAGCGGAGACACAGGAGAGCTGGACGGAACCAGCGGAGACACAGGAGAGCTGGACGGGACCAGCGGAGACACAGGAGAGCTGGACGGGACCAGCGAAGGCACAGGAGGGCTCTTGCGAGGAGCTGGCACTGGCGGGCACTTGCGAGGAGCAGGCACTGGCGGGCTTGCCTTAACTTCTGTCGGCGGGTTTGCCATACTCTCCGTCGGCGGGCTTGCGGTGGCCGCGAACGGCGGCGAGCTGGAGAGTGTCGGGGATGACGATTGACGAGGGGGAGCTGCGGCCGACGGGTTGGTTCCGGCTCGGGCCCGGACGCTTCCCAGACACCGAAGAACAGCCTCTCTCCAACACAATCCCGTGGTGTCTGGGAGGTCTACGGGACGGTGGAGATTGGCCTCCGAGCCGGAACAGTTTAATCAAGGTGGCGTCATCCCACACCGTTGCCACGGCCAGCTTGCAGAATTCCCCGGCGAAATCATAAAAAGGAAGCTTCCGGAGGGCTAGGGCGGCGAAACATTCCGTAAATTCCATATTTAGGTCGGTCTCGTCTTCTGTCACAGGTATGTGGTTTTAGCGAACTTCAAATAAAAAGGCTTGGAGAACGAAATAAATATAAACCCACTTTTCCATTTAATAACATTAAGATGAGACAAATACAGGGGGAAAACTGATGACTTATAAATGGAAGAGAACAAAAGAGCAAACAACATAATTCAAATCAGGTGAGGACAATGAATGACAATTACCAAACAAGAACAGGAACTAAACCAAATAAGGAAAAACAGGAACTCAGACAGGCCGACACGTGACACCCCCTTTGTAATCCTGAACATTTCCATAAGTAACTGTAATTTAATTACACATTTTCTCTTAGTAACTGTAACTAATTACAATTACTTTTATTTTGTAATTAAATTACGTAATTCCGTTACATGTAACTAGTTACTCCCCAACACTGTATATGACACTCTCATAATAATCTATTTAATTAACGGGTTTATCTTTTATGAAGCCTCTTTGTGAATTTAAGCAGGGATGGGCAAACTTGGTACTGGAGGGCCACTGTTCTGCAGTGTTTAGCTTTAACCCTAATCAAACACACCTCTACCAGCTAACTTAATTAGGACTACTAGAAGGCTACAGGCAGAGCTGGGTAGATTACTTACAAATTGTAATCCGTTACTGATTCCAAATTACATGACAAAAATTGTAGTCAGTAACGTATTACATTACACATTTTAGGTAATATAATCAGATTACTTTTAGATTACTTTTGGATTACTTTTGACCTAACTCATTTATCACATTGATTTAAACAGGATAATCTTGTACCATAATGATGTAAAAATAAAAAGAGTGAGAAAAAAATTATAAATTGTAATTAACAACATGAAGTGCATTAAACATTATGTTACATCAAGGTTTCCAAAACTGGGGTTCGTAAGGGAACTGCAGGGGGTTTGTGAGTTTAATGAAAGGCAAACATGTAATTAAATCATAAAAATAAAATAAATAAAATAAATCACCTTAAAATAACAATCAAAATAATTCACTTACTAAAAAAGAAGAATTATTTTATGTTTACCTTCACGCCATATAACCATTAACCAGTGTCAGAGAACTGTGAACATGCAATTGCAATTCTTACTTATAAAAACATTTATTTTAAAATCTCAAGGGTACTTATAGGGATCATTGATTATGATTTCTAAATCAGTGCTAAATTTGGAATCATATCACAGCAAACAATTTTGGGTGAAATGGCAGTTTGTCCTGTAAACAATATATATTTAAAAAAGAAAAACATCACCAGCTGCTAAATTCAAATCTGCGTTCGCTGTCTGGCACAGAGCCAGAGACACACACGTTTTTTAAAGCGCTGTGCATTATAACCAATCACATACGATTCTGTTGAGCTTATGAATGCAAGGACCAATCAGAAGCGTTCAGATGAGTCATTGCTAAAACACGCTGTTTCGTCACCGCTGATTCTCTGACTAATTCTCTCATCAGAAACAACAAAGTGAAGATGTATGAATGTAAGTAAGATATTAATTTCACAGTGTAAACAGCTTTAGAGATTATTCTGGCAGTTTTTGAGAGTGCTTGAACTCGCTGGACTGAAGTGAAAATGTTCTTTGATAATGTAAACGTTCTTTGCGCTCTTTTTGTTCAATGAAAGTGTTTTAGGCTAATTAGTAACTTACAGTGTTTTTGTTAAATTCACATTAAATACAAAGTCAGTCGTATTAGAAGTATGTTATGGCGTGACACCCATATCTGGTACTTAAGTAAAAAGACGGGCTTTTATCATAGACTGTAAAAAAACATAGAAAAAATAAATGCTTTTATGGTAGTTAATAGATTACAGTATTAGGCTACTTTGCCCATCGCCCATTATAGATCAACTAACATAATCTATAAAGGTGCAAAATGCATTTACTTACATATATTTGAGAATCTAGATATTTCATGATATATTTTGGGGATATATCGAATAAAAAATGAAAACATCCTGAGCAAATGGTGACCAATTGTAGAATGGGAGCAGGTGTGGGAGACTGAGAACCACCTCAGACAAAGGGGTGCATCTTCATCGAGATCTTCAACGTCCTCATCACTCATCACAAATCAGTAGATGCTGTTTTCACTTGATGCTAGGGTTGGGCGATATCAGCAAAAATTCATATCTCTGATGTGTGGTATACGGTATATATCTCGGTATTTTGTATTTGGATTAAACAAATAAAGTGAATGTAAGCATGAAGGCATATATTATGTGCAAAAAGGGTTAATCACATTACATTCTAACATTGTAACATTGCAATCTAAAAACAAAAATAATGCTTAAGTAGAAGTTAAATTTACTAAACTAAAATTGAAAATAATAAAAAAGCACAGACCAATTGAAAGGCTATTTTGATTACCCCTTTACACTTTACAGTTAGTGCTATCATGCAAATACACTTACTTGTCGGTTTAAAATTCTACATATGTCACATTTATTTTCCAACTACAAATATTTCAGCAAAATGTATATTTTAGTCAGAGTTATTGCGCTCCTATTTCATTGCACTCCGTCTGTTTGGCGCTCATGTGCGTGGCGTCGCTCGTTCTAAATGGTTTGTGAAGTTTAGCGGAGAATCGCAAAGCAAAAGCTCACGCACTTCTGACTGCAAAATGGAAATATTTCCATGGCTTTCTAACATTTACAGATGGAGAATATACCTGTGAAATGTAAGTTATGCGTTAAGGAAAACAGCAGGTCTCTGTCAGCGGCACACGCAGCCTTTCTGTCAGAGCCGCTTTAAACTGAAACTATAAACTAGGCTACTATATCTTACGATTTTTTAAAGCCCTCCATATAAAGCCTGATACATGTAGAACAAATTGTATTATGCACTTTCTCCGCAGCAGTTCAGTCTGTGTCCTCCCTAGATATTTTTTCAGATGCGCTCTTACTTATATCGATATCAACGGTATTGTTTCATACCGTATCACTTATAAAGAATATATCGATATATCGTACAAACTCGATATACCGCCCAGCCCTACTTGATGCATGAACAAAACTTAATGAAACAATAAATCACAGTACATTTTGTTACTTGTGATATGAAACAAAGTGTCAGATTTCAGATTCTGTCAATTGTATCACTAAAGTTAAACAGTAAATACAATTTTGGTGCTAAATGTAACGTGAAAGATCATTTTAGGCCTCAGTACAAAATATTATTTAAAAAATAATAATAATATAAAAACAGCCTTACATGCAATTTAAATATTTCTTTACAAATCACTGTAATATACTATTGTACCAATTGACATGGTTTATTGTATAGTTACAGCATTAGTTGAGCGAGATTTTTAACTCAGCTTTAGCTTTATGTCTGAGTAAATCAATGACTAATATCGTGTTTTTGGGATCTTGTTGTTTGGCATGTTTGAGAATGAAGACTAAAATCAACTGCAATTACATCCCAAGGAGCCCAAGTATCTACCTCAATGAAGACATGGAGACAGAATATGTGGCAAGTGTATGTCAACCTGCTATTTTTACATTATAAATGTCTTATGGATATATTTACATTGATAGTTATGTTAATTTTCTTATTGGCATCGCCGTCTCGTTTTGCCCATGTGTGTGTAGTATGCAGCAAATTAGCTCTTTTTTGATTTGATAAAACTTACTGTCTCTTAGGAGAGGTAACTAGAAGTTAGTATGAAAACTTGAGTATTGGTAACTGTTTTACAAGTTCAGTAAACTTAAAGATTTAAGTACATTGAATTCTTAAGCTTGTTCTCTACAGTTCATTTGAGAAATAATAGCACATTTGCAGCTGTTACAAATTATGGCAATGCAGAGTAAAGTTTAAGTACAAATAATTACAATGAAAGATCGATTAATAAATGAAAAAAAGACATTTTGAAGTAAAATACTGAAATGGTGTTTTCTTGTAAAATGTACTCAATGACTGCGTTTACATGCGCACGAATATTGCGATTATTTCCAATAATCAGAGTAAGGACTTAATCGCATTTTGATGTTTACATGTCAAGAGCAAAGCTCTTACTCCCGTTCACATGCAATTTCCATTATTCTTATTATTCGCTAAGAATTGTGGTTAATTTTTTCACTGCCATTATTCACATACCCCACTGGACCGCACAAATGATGGACTCAGAAAGAGCAGTGTTACTGGTCGCTGTTTTAATCTATTTACGTCTAATGCATAATGATTTTGTATCGCTGTATTCCACGCTTTTTCGGCGCCATGATAGAAATATGATGGAATTTGTTTGCCTATACGCTGCCGTCGCGTTCTGTTCGTCCTTTCTGGATGAGGGTAAGGAACAGAGCAACCTGATCTCACAGAATTCCAATGTTCACGGACTTAATTAACCCCGAATCTGTGGTGGCATCACGGAATCGCTGAAAATTCCGTGATGGGCTCACAGAAGGCATAAGCCGTGGTCCATGCACGGATTCACTGGTTTCCGTGCGTGGAGCACGGCTGATGCCTGTTACTGACTTACATTGGTATCACTTCTGTGAGCCCATCACGGAATTTGTTCTGTGAGTCCATCACGGAATTTTTTCTGTGAGTCCATCACGGAATTTTCGGCGATTCCGTGATGCCACCACATATTCGGGGTTAATTAAGTCCGTGAACATTACACGGAATTCTGTGAGATCATGTTGCACAGAGACTGCTGGCAGCTTGTTGTGTTTTCCTCAGAATGCGATGCTTTCTTCCCCTCCATCGTTTCTAATCTCCGTATTATTACAGGTGCGTGTCACGTTATTCATGTCACAAGCGCATGCGCACTTTGGTCAGAGCGGCAATATTGCGATTAAGGTGTTTACATGCCTGTATATTCCGATTAAAATCGGCGTACGCCACCTATGTTAATACGATTATGCTTGCTGCGATTATGAGCTTAATCGTATTATTTAGATCGAAGTATTGCGTTTACATGAGGTAAAGCATAATCGCAATATCGCCAAAATCTAATTATAATCGCATTAAGAGGGTCCATGTAAACGCACTCAATGTTTAATGCTTTTTTCTTCTTTTTAAATTTTTTTTTAATGCAGTACAAGTGATATCAAGCCAACTGACCGTCCTGGAACGACACGAGTGCTCTTGTTTTTAACTTTGGGTTAAAACTTTTGGGTCCTTAAGGTAGTATAGTTCAAAATAACTGGCTATACATTTAATTCTTATTTTATACTGCCAGGCCAAAAAAGGTCGCTGTCTGGATTTAAATGAGTAAATACTTGATATTTAAGGATTGACTCTTGACTACTTGAAGTGATTAATATGCTTCTGGCATGTTATGTGTTTGGCAACAATTCTTTTAGCCCTAACTGATGCAGTATATAGCCTTCTATTTCTCAAACAACCAGGTCGGAAGTCGTATCCATGTGTATATTCCAGGATAACAATGCCAAGACTCATCAGGCTCAAACTGTGAAAGATTGTCCACCACAGAGTCCTGACCTAATCTCTATTGAAAGTCTTTAGGATGTGCTGCACTGTAAAAAAATTCCGTAAAAAAACGGATAATGTACTGGCAGAAAATTACCAGGACATTTTGTTAAATTTACGGACATTTCCTTCAACATTAAAACGGAAAATTCTGTAGATTTACATTTTCTTCTGTACCATAAACGGACAATCCTTAATGCAGAAATTTCTAAAAAATTATAGCATAGGCCTATCTTTAGTAGCAAATAAATCAAGCACAATATATACAAATTGAACATGGTTTATTTTTACCTCATGTAAACATTCTTAAAAGTGTGTTCAGTAGCTTTTATTTGCCTTAAACAGGTGAAGAAAACAATATTATTATATCAATTAACTTAAGTGTAAAGCACCACTGAAAATGCTTGTATTGTGGAACACTTTTTAGTTTTAAACAGCAACATGCAGAAAAAAGAAAACATGAGCAGGTACTTGACTTGTACAATATTGGTGTTGCACCAAATAGTGGTCACAAAGATAAACTTCATTGTGAAACAGTCAGGATTCAAAGTATTTTCAAATACATGGGGAAAAAAATTAATACAAAGACAGGGCTGTCATTAATAACAATTGCTATAGACTTACAGTCAATAGTCAAGTGAAATGTTCCAGTGTTTACAACATTTAACCTATAGAAGAACACAATATTCTTTAAAAGGACAGTTCACCCAAAAATGTGAATTCTGTCATCAGTTACTCACCCTCATACAGTTCCAAATCCATAAGATTTTCATTTATCTTTGGAACACAAACAAAGAGTATTTTTAATTAAATCTCTGTGCTTTCTGTCCCTCCATTGACAACTACCATATACAACTACCATTTCAAGGTCCAATAAGGTATAGCTGTCAGATTTCATTAAAAAGGATCTTCATTAGTATTCCAAAAATGAACAAAAGTCTAACAGGATTGGAACAAGATTTTTCATATAACATTTTGGGTGAACTAACCCTTTAAGTTAGATTACTAACCTCTAATTCATGCTAAATTATCTGCATCTACAACTGACATGGTACTGCAAAAATACTTTCTTGTACAGCATTTGAAAATAAAAAAAACAAAGATTCATGCACTCATGCCTCACATTTCAATGTGAAACTATACTATACAACTATACTAAACTAAACTTGTGTGCTTTTAGTATCTCTTGCCATGTGCCAGTTTGTGGAAACTACTTTTTTTTCTGCATGTTCAGTCCAAGTTCCATGTTGAGATTTGAAAAAAGCTCAAATTGTACATGGATTCTCAAAGTCTTGGAAGCGTAGGTTCCCATCATCTCAACCTTTGACCCTCGTTCAGGATTTCTTCACAGGAAGACTGGAAATGACAAGAAACTAAATAAATGAAAGTGAAGTACAGAGTAATATGCAGAACAGGTTGAGATTGAATTATCAGCTGCTATTCCAAATACTTTCCATGCAGTTCAAACATTGTTTATAAAATGCTAAACTTGCATTTCCAGTGGTCTCCAATTGCATCTGTCATGTGATCTTGTCAACAATGTTTTACGATATACTTAAAGAGATAGCTCACCCAAAAATTATAATTCTATCATTAATTATTCACCCTCATGACGTTCCAAACCTGTAAGACCTTGGTTCATCTTCAGAACACAAATTAAGATATTTCTGATGAAACCCAAGAGCTCTCTGACCCACGGTGGTGCTGACGCTGCACTTTGTTTACTGGCAAATAAACACACATGCATGCGTTGTGGTACTCTCGTTAATGGCAGCAGACTCTCCCAGGAGAGAAGAAATCATTGAATAAAGTTATTTTTGTTTTCTTTGCGCACAAAAAGTATTTTCATAGCTTCGTAAAATTACAGTTGAACCACTAATGTCGCACGGACCATTTTAACGATGTCTTTATACTACGTTTCTGTGCCTTGATCGTGGTAGGACCCTTGCTGTCTATGGAGGGTCAGAAAGCTCTCAGATTTCATCAAAAATATCTTAATTTGTGTTGCAAAAATGAACAAAGGTCTTATGGGGTTGGAATGACATGAGGGTGAGTGATTAATGACAGAATTTTTATTTTTGGGTGAACTAACCCTTTGATTATTTTCAACTAAACAGCAACACAATAAAATGCTTTATACACAGTCTCATTACACAAATTCCTTACATTTGTATGGATTCCAGCGTAGGTGCCATCTCCTCTGGAAATGAAGAGAATGTGTAGCTCAGCCACAATGGGAGGAAATGATAACTTCTTGAATGACAGCAATCTGGAATCACCAGTAACAAATAAGAAATTATAAAAAACACATGGTGAATTCAGAAAACCACTCCAAACATTGATTAAATCTTTCCTACACAAACAAAGGTCAACTGAATAAATGACTCAATGACTAATTTTTTCTCAGTATTGAACAGGCCTAATGGTAAATAAAATAAAAACAGTTAATAAATAAAACAGAATACAAACCCTTGATAAGAATGCAGGGGATGCTTGGGGTGTACAGTACAGCAGCAGCAATTAGACCTGTCATTAGAAAAGAAAACAAAAGAAACACCATGAATCTCATAAACTGCTGTCCCTTTAAAACATGACTCATCCCAACTCTTTACATCAGTCAAGACATTAACTTAAGACTGTCACTCGCCAAAAATGGTCATTTTTACATAATTTTGTGTGTTTTTGTCCGTGTAAGTGAGAGAGAGAGAACTCGGTGCACTACTGAAGTGCTGTCTGAAAAAAAATAAAAACAAATAAAGCTGCGTTCTCTGCGCGTGCATGACGTGTGTTCACAGACAGCGTGCCCGTAACGTTACCGAATTAACTTCTCGTGTGTGTTTAACATAAACAAGACAATAAAAAGTCTAAACCTACCTCGTTTGGCAGAAAAGGCGTTATCCTTGAAGAATTCTGCGATGTCAGATCTTCACCTTATCTTAATCTCTTAAAAAAAAAAAAAAATCGTAAATGGTGTCTTCTTTTCTTGACAATTGCTCTGCCAGCTCCTGTTGAAGGCATAAAGCGCTCTAAACACAGTTGTACCTCAGATTTAACGTTCTTACAGCTGCTTAACATCACCTCAGTAAATGCCGATGCTTTACGACACTCAGTAACAAATACACCGCAACAACAAATAAAAAGTTAATTAACTTTAAATTATAAAACTAAAAGTGAGAACACTGTAACAAGTAACTTACCTCCACGTCGTCGAGTAAGATGCGACGGTGTGCTGAAAATGTTGAATATGACGGCTCCGACATTCATTTGCCAAACAAGCTAGACAGCAACTAAGTTAAAGTTACAGTTTGTTACATTTAACAAAAACTAATTTACCACGGAAGTGTAAGAACAGTTCCCCAAACCCGAAATCCGACTTTAAAATGAAATTTTGACCGACACTATCTCCGTGAAAAATGGCGCCTGCTCTAGCATTGTTTTCGCGCCGATAATCGACTGAGCTTCTTGTTCCCACAATGCAAAGAGTAATTTAAAAAATACGGGGAAAACACCTGTAAAAACCAAATACGGAAAATTCCTTCAAATTATTACGGTATATTGTGCTGTATTTTTACGGATTTTTTTTACAGTGTGGGGTCAACTTTACACAGCCTGTCCAAAAAGGAGTTGCACACTCTAAATTTCATTGGACCACCTATAGCTTTAATAACATTGTGCTGTGTTGTGGCATTGTTTAAACAACATTATGCAACATCACAACATTTATTTCCATCAAGAGTTGCATTTATGTTTGGCCTGGATCTTGTATTGACAATGGGAGAGTCTAGCCACTCTGTAAAGTCAACTCCAGCACATCCTCAAGACATTCAGTAGAGTTAAGCTCAGGACTGGTGATCAATTCATTCATGAAAATGATTTCTCGTGCTCACTGAACCACTATTTCAAAGATTCTGATGAATTTTGTTATCGTCATGCTGCAATGTGTACATTAGTACGTCCTCCAACATAGTTGTTTAAGAAATGAAAAACTGCACACTGCATCAGTTTGGGATAAAATAATTATTGTCAAAATACAACAAGTATTAAAATATAAAAATCATAAAAACTCTTCAGCATTTGCAAAGTTCTGCATTGTCACTCTTGGGTGTTTGATGCTTTTTGGACTGATTTATGCGCTTAACTGAAGCTACGTAACGGAGTTCAAGTGTACGTTTGAAGAAAATCCTGGATACAGCCAAGCTGTCACCAAAGAACTCTTAAGTAATGATAATTGAGATGTCATTTTTGATGTCATTTTTGAGACGTCAAATTTTTGTACTTGAGTCCATTTAAATGCTAAACGTTTAAAATATAGATGTAGAATGTTCCTTTCGTACTCATGTACTCCTAACATGTAATTAAATATTCATGGAAAGTGTTGTGGTGCAGAGCCTTATGGCATTTTTTTTTTTTTTTTTTTTTAAATGTTAGTGCAACGTAAGCAGTACTGTTATCATTGATTTATCTCATGTATCTGTCTACCTCAAATTTGCACAGTTCTTGAGGAAACTGATCTTATTTCTGCACTCTGTTAAAAATAGTTAAAATTGATGTTTTTTTCTGTTAAAGTTTGTTTTTGTTGTTTGTTGTTAATAAATTGATATAATGTAACAGGGTGGTCTTGCTGTTATTTTTGTGTGTGTTGTAGTTAGATTTTGTTGTAGCACAGTGTGATTGGGTGGGGTAGGATTAAATATATGAAATACGTTTGGTTTATGATAAAAAATATGTAAATATGATGCATTTTAAGTACATTGCGTATATTACCTAATAATACATATACATGTTTCGGTCCCACTTTATATTAGGTGGCCTTAACTACTATGTACTTACATTTAAATTTAATAATTTGGTACAATGCACTTATTGTGTACATACATGTTTTTACATTGTACTTATATTTTTTAAAATACCTATATGTAATTACATCTGTAATTAATTTCTGTAATTACATTTATAATTACACTGTTGACTCATCCCTTACACCTTAACCCACCCTTAAACCTACCCATACCACCAAACCTGTCCCTAACCTCACCCGTATCCCACCTCAATAGCAGCAAAAGTGTTTTGCAATACAGTATGAACACAATAAGTACATTGTACTTATTTTCTGATGTAAGTATATAGTAGTTAAGGCCACCTAATATAAAGTGTGACTCAGGTTTCTTATGCATTTAAAGCAAATTGGATTTATTGTTACTATTACATAAGTTTTATTACTTATTTCATTGACATAAGTTTGGCAAATTTGCATCACATACAGTTTATTAGTTTGTTTAAGTTAAACATATGTAATCAAAATGGATGGAAATTTTATATACAATTGAAATACATACATTTTAAGAATTGGGCCTAAATATTTTTTTGAGTGAGCTGATACAAAATCTAATTTGAAAGAAAAATCTCAGACGGACGAGGTTTTTTGAAGTCTTCATATTTAATAAATGTCAAGGTTTCCTTAGAAAACTTTTTTCTTCACAAAAATCCTTTTTAAAGTACATTTGAAGATTGAAGAGAAGATTATATATTTCCCTTAATTCATGAGTATTCTTCCTGACTCATCTGTTCAGCCATTTAGGAATGCTCGTGCTGTCATAAGAGGATAAGCATGAGCCATTTTGGAAATGCTCATACATTGTCTGTGTTCCCACAGCTTACATGCCCCAGAGGAGAAAAGGGAGAAAAAAATCACTCTCTGAGCTTCTTCACTATTCATCCTCACTTAGCGAAATGCTCTGTTTTGACTGCGGTGCCTCTGTTCCTCCAAACAAGCCTAATACTTCTGCTCCACAAGTTGTGACCGAAAACATGCTGACTGTTGCCATCAAGCTGAACAAATTGACAAAGCTTTGTAAACAACACACTCTGCGCGCATTCATTTCAAAGCATGCTGTTCCACGTTTCCACGTCTCAATAATACATCGGGCCACACGCAAACGCTATGCAGTTTTGCTTCGTACCCAAAGCAATTTTACACTTCATGGTTCAATTTCAAAGCCACTCAAGTGCAGCAAAAGCACGGCCCTACATCTACAGGAAATTGGAGAACATATAAGCAGCTTGGTTACAGTTGACACATTTTCTGCAATATTCCTCTTTTCAAAGTGAAAAGATAGACCAGTGAAGATATGCAGCAATAAATGTTGACCAGTCACTACAAGTCAGATTTATTGTTATAACGGTAACAATAAGGTTCATTTGGTTAACATTAGATAATATCATGAAGTAAAAGCAATATATTTATAGCATTTATTAATCTGGTTTTATATTGATTTCAATGAATACAGACAATTTCTAATAATACATTTAACACTGATACAGTAAATACATTTTAATACCAAGTATAATATATATTTGTAAATTAACATACACCTGCATTAATAAATTCTGTAAAAAATGTTGTTCATTGTTTTTGACAACTAATACATTAACTAATGGTAATAAATTAAACCTCATTGTCAAGACAATGGGTGTAAATAGTCTAAAATAAAGGTATCAACAGTATTTGTGAAATAATGATGATTACCACAAAGATAAATGTATCCCTTCACCTGTAACATTTATTTAATTTTACTTTTTAAAGAAAACAATGGACAAGTTAAAATTATTTTGTGGTAAGCAACATTATGCAATGAATTCTGTCAATTGAAATTAACTTGTACTAAGCTAAGAATATTCTTAACGTGTGAATGTGATGCTATAGCTTGCCTTTTTATCTGTATTTTAGTCAGGTCAGTCAGTTTTTTTTTTTTATTATTCGACTGTAAAAAAAAAAAGAAAAAAAAAAAAGAAAGTCTATTGCCAGGTAACAGCATACCAGGCATCACATAGGAAGTGGCCTGAAAAATGACCTGCACAGTCTATGACAACACACCATTTAGGCAGGGATCAAGAGATGGGATTTGTTAGAATGCTGCACTGAAGGGCTGCCGGTATTAAAGTGAGCAGCAGAGATTTCAAATGACTTTCTCCAACTCATTTGAAATGCTGAAAGCCACACATGCCATTGAGCAGACACTGCAGCCAGGACCCATTTTTCTTCCTTTCAAAATATGTCAGCATCGTATTAAATAGGATATAAATAAATATGGACATTTAGAAGGTAGCAAGGGAAACAGGCTTCCTTCAGCCATCCATCCACTCTGTCAAGTTCAAACTGCGTGTATATCGCTACAAAGCTTATGCGGTTGCTTTTGGAGCTGGAAGTGGTGACAGCAATCCATAATTGGACTGAGTAGCTATATGCCACTCCACACCCCACACGCTGCTGAATCTGCAGCTCGCAAAGTGCTTTGTGACATGACCAATTTGCGAAGTTAGTCAACCGGAATTATTTTAGTCATAATCTCTTATAAGGTCATATTAGCCTTCACCAGGGAACGAGTCGAAAATGAGAGTGGAAAAAAAAAACAATATAGCCTACAATATAGTTTATAAATATTTGAAATATGTAAATTCCAGACAGCAACATAATTACATGTCTTATAAATCACACCCATTAATTGTCTTGTTAGCGATGGAGGTAAAACCATGTGAAGCACGTCTGCCACAGCAGAAGTAGATCTACAGAGAGAGAAAAAACACTGGTGTATTAGCATATTTAGTGTCATTAACTATCAACTATCATTAGTCACTTACCTTGTGGATTCAGTGGAATAATTACACTATATGTTTCTTTCTTTATTGTAGTTATGTATATATATATATATATAAGACATCTGCAAATATGATTAAAAGATGGACATGAGACAAATCTACAGAATGTCACATTTTATTATTAGCTGTTTCAACAAATACATGTTTTACCACATAAAAAGGACAGCATATTTAGAGTTCATCCCACTATTTGATGTGAGCATAAGTATTGGGACAGTTGAACGTAAGGCAAATGTGAAAGATTAAAAGCTATTATTTTGTTGCAGATCCCTTGTGTGCAGTGAGTCTGTGACCCACAGACATCACCAGACTCTTGGTCTTATCCTTTGAAAGGCTTTTTGCCAGCCTTTTAATGTAGCCAATTCCAGCTGTTGCTTGATTTGGGGAGTTTCTGCCTTTAGTCTTTTCTTCAGCTGATGAAATTCATGTTCCAATCGGATTTAAATCTTTAGATTGACTTGGGCAATCTAAGACTTTCCATTTCTTTGCCCTGATAAACTTCTTTAGTGAACTGGCAGTTTGTTTTGGGTCATTGTCCTGATGCAATATGAAGTGCTTTCTGATGAGTCTGGTGGCATTTTCTTGAATATTGGTAGCCGAGATGGTTTTGTATCCTTCCAAATTCATTCTGCTACTGTCATCACACATTAAGCCATCATTAAAATTGAGAGGGCCTTCCAGAGACAGCCATGCATGCCCATGCCATGACACCACCTCCACCATGCTTTACAGATGAGGTTGTATGCTTAGGATCATTTGCAGTTCTCTTATTTTCTCCACACTTTTGCTTTCCCATCACTTAGATAAAGGTTAATCTTTGTCTCATTGGTCCATAAACGCAGTTCCAAAACTTTACTGGCTCACCTTTATGCTTTTTTGCAAACTCTAATCTTGCCTTTCTATTTTTGGTGCTTGTCAGAGGTTTGCATCTTGTTGTAGGTGATTTTACAGACACGTATTTTAGGGTTCATTTTCACAGCTTTTATGATTTGTCTGTCATCAACTGCTGTTGTTTTTCTTAGCCGATCAGGCATTGTTGGTTACTGATGTCGCCGGTGGTCCCCAAACTCTTGATTTCTCCATGCCCTTTGTTTTTGCTATATCTCTAAATGACTTCCTCTTTTCTTTTAGCATCCAAATTGCTTGCTTTTCTTTCAAAGTCAGCTCCATCGTCTTCATCCTGTTCTCTGCGTGTCATCACCGAATGCAAGACTTAGAATACAGAAGCAATGGATATAACTGATATGACACATTCCCTGCTTTTAATATCTGAAGAATTAACGCAACAGGACACAGCTGATCACTTAGAAAGACCTGTGAGGCAATTGTTCCAATACTTATGCTCACAACAGATAGGAGGATGAAACTCTAAAAGTGCTGATCTTCTTAGCTGGTAAAACATCTATGTGTTGAATTACCCAATAATAAAATGTGACTGTGGCGAGGGGGACATGGTAGAGCGAGGGCTGCAGCGGGAGAACGAGTGTGGAGACAACCGGGGATAAGGAGGTCAAATGCATGATAAGTAACGCCTATCTTTAATTCCAGTGATTGGCAGAGAGACGGCATTTAACCTTTTGAGCGGTACGGTCCCACATATGGGATTTTCATTTCCGTGCAACTGGGAGTACGGTCCCACATATGGGATTTAGAATGTTCGGTGACGTCGCATAACTGCCAAATTCAAACTGCGTTTTCGCGCTTTGTCTGACACTGAGATGCCGCTGCACTTGTCTTATAATCGCACCTATGCAGTGTTTTTAACCACATAATGTTTATTTTATGCTTTAGACATTTAAATACACATAAGTACTAGTAAAACAATACATTTAGAGTTTGTAAAATACACTCAGATGTTTATGGAAGCAGCAATAACAATACATTCAAATATAATTTTCAGACGTGTTTTATTAATATCAAATACACATAGTGTAAGTAACTATAAAGTTCACTCTGTTCTTCTCCCATTTCACCCACCACTTACTTACATGTATTTCGTGAGAAACTGATGAATTTACGTGATGTAAATCCGACTGACAGGACTCTCTGAACTGCAGCGCGAACAAACATGGTGGCGCCCATCTCACATTACAGATCAAGATCATTTAGAACTGTTTTTAAATGATAAAACACACTCATTTGCACATATTTGTGAATCGGAATATCAGATAGTTGATTATATGGTAAGCAAGTTTATGAATATTTAAAAAATAAAAAATAAAAACGAAATAAAAGCGATCCATCTGTCATACAGTGTTATTGTAGCCACGGTGTGTCACGTGACAATCATGACGCATCGCCATGGAAACATTAAGGGGAAACGTTCTAAAATAATGGTCGCCAGAAATAAACTCACTCTGGGGGGACCGCTGGAATATTTTAAACTCACCACTGAAAAGGTTAAGCACTCTCTCCACCAATCCCTTGACCATCCTTCTGCCGCTGGGGTTGCGGTAAAGCCTGGGCTGGCCTGCTGGAGATGTGGGGACCCCGGTTATTTCCAGGACAGGTGTCCAATGATGATGGAAGTGGAAACTTTGATCCGGGTCCCCGACTCCCCTGATCAAGCCGGGCAGTACCAAATACCAAGTACCAAATAAATATCGGACTTTGGTGGATTCAGGCTGTAACCAAACCTCCATTCATCAAAGCCTGATGCAACAAAGGGCATTGGATATGAGCCGCAAGGTTAAGGTGAGGTTTACGCACCATATCTGCAAAGAGTGTGGCGGATGCACTGTTTTGAGTCATCTCCCGAGTAGGAATCCCCAAAGAGATTCTCACTGATCAGGGCACGGCGTTTATGTCACATACATTGGGCGAACTTTATAAACATTTGGGCATTAAATTGATTCGCACCAGCATCTATCACCCACAAACGGATGACTTGGTGGAATGATTTAATCGCACATTAAAATTCATGGGTCCATGGTTAAAATTGGTGTGGTAGGTCCCACAAGCCGCCACCAGGTTTTCCCCATTCAAGCTTCTCTATGGTCATCGGCCCCATGGAGTGCTTGATGTCATTAGGGAAGCTTGGGAAGAGGGACCTTCAAACAGTTGTAGTGAAATTCAGTATGTCATGGACCTCCGAGCAAAACTCCACACCTTGAGGCGGCTCTCTATGGAGAATTTGCTCCAGGCTCAGGACAAACAAAGTCGGCTGTACAACAAGGGTACACGAGACCGTCAATTTTCACCTGGAGAGAAAGTGTCTTGAGAAAGCTTGTATTACTATCATCGTCTAGTTCTAAATTACTCGCAAAGTTGCAAGGACCTTTTGTGGTTACACGGCGAGTTGGGGATCTCAATTATGAGGTAAAGTGAATGGACAGGGGTGATTCATGTCAAACCTATCATCTAAATTTTTTAAAACGCTGGAATGAGGTAACATCGGTTGAGTTGGCAGCGGCCGTTTCGGCAGAGGAAGATCTCGGACCAGAAGCAGCTGTCAAAACTAATCCGCTTGCTCTGGTCCCAGGGGGAGATCACCACTTGCCGCTGCAGCTTGCCGATATAGCCAAGTTGCAAGCAAATTTTGCGGATGTGTTTTCACCCCTTCATACAACACCATATCGAAAAAAATCCCCAGGGAAGTGGCGTGCAGCCGTTCCTATCATTTACCTGAACACAAGAAAGAAGTGGTACAGGATGAATTAAAGGCCATGCTAGACTTGGGTGTAATAGAAAAATCGCATAGCGACTGGGCGAACCCGAATGCAGTGTCGAAATTTGACGCTTATCCAATGCCCCGAATTGACGAGCTGCTTGATCGGTTAGGTTCGGCTCGCTTTTATTCGACAATGGATTTAACGAAAGGGTATTGGCAGATCCCCTTATCACCATTATCCAAAGAGAAAACATCCTCCACAACACCGTTCGATTATACCAATTTGTTACTTTTCCGTTCGGGTTGTTCGGGGCTCCCGCCACCTTTCAGCGTCTCATGGACAAGATCCTCTGGCCACATAGCGCATACACCTCTATAATGAATAATATAGAGGCGTACAGGCATATAATGTATGCCTGTATATAATTATATACAGTAATGATTGGCAGCGGCATCTGGAACATCTACATGTGGTCACTGAGGGTGGTTGGACTCATGGTGAACCAGTGGAAGTGTGCAGTTGGGCGGGTGAAGAAGGTACGGCATCTGGGCTTCCACTTGGGACATGGGCAGGTGCGTCCCCAACTTGACAAGACTGCTGCGATTGCAGCCTGCCCTAGTCCCAAGACCAAAAAGGAAGTCAGACAGTTCCAGTTCCTAATTATTTGGAGCTCACCAGCCCGCTGACTCATCTCACTAAAAAGGAAGCGCCAGATCCGGTCTTGTGGACGGAGCTGTGCCAACAGGCTCTGACCAAGGTAAAGGCTGCCCTGTGAGGCGGGCCGCTCTTACACTCTCCTAACTTTGATCACCTCTTTTTGTTGCAGACAGACGCGTCGGACAGGGGGCTGGGGGCGGTCCTGTATCTGAATTCGAAAGCTCTCAAAGAGAGAGACCAGGTACAGCACCATTGAAAAAGAATGTTTAGCTATTCGGTGGTCCGTCCTCACCCTCCGTTATTACCTCCTGGGATGGGAGTTCACCCTCTATTTGGACCACGCTCCCCTCCAGGGGCTCCACCGTATGAAGGATACCAACACGCGGATCACCCATTGGTATCTAGCTTTACAGCCTTTTAAGTTCAAGGTGGTCCACAGGCTGAGGGCTCAGATGGCTGTGGCCGATTTTCTCTCTAGAAATGGAGAGGGAGAGGCTGCAGGCCGGATGGCTCGCCGGCCTGAGTCGGGCGGTGGGGGTATGTGGTGTGGTAGAGCGAGGGCTGCAGCGGGAGAACGAGTGCGGAGATGAGCGGGGATAAGGAGGTCAAGTGCATGACAAGTAACACCTGTCTCTAATTCCAGTGATTGGCAGAGAGACAGCATTTAAGCAGCTCCTACACCTGGGACGAGAGAGGAGAGTACGAGGTAGCATGGAGTGTTGGACTGTTTTGTTTGATGTTTGGCGAAGGCAGTGTGCCTAATAAGTTTGTTTCTTTATTTGTCATTTTCTCACCCTCATGTCATTCCAAGACTCTATGCAGGAGATATTTTGAAAAATTACTGATATCTCAAAAAACACAGAGGCATTTTTTAATATACCATACACACACACACACACACACACACATATACAGTGCCTTGCGAAAGTATTCATAGCCCTTAATTTTTTTTCCGTGTTTTGTTATATTGCTGCCTTATGTTAAACTGCTTTAAATTACTTTTTTCCACATCAATCTACTCTCCATACACCTAACTGACAAAGCAAAAACAGAATTGTCACAACTTCGTAAATGTATTAAAAATAAAAAACTGAAAAAGTACATTGCATGTGTATTCATACCTTTACAGAACCTTTACAGTCTCTTTTTGTTTGATGTGACAAGCTTTGCTCATCAGCATTTGGCAATTATCTGCCATTCTTCTCCTCACCTCTTCACCTCTCAAGCTCTGTCAGGTTGGTTGGGGGGAAGATGCACATTTTCAGGTTGCTCCAGAAATATTTGATTGGGTTCAAGCTCAGGCTCTGGCTGGGCCACTCAAGGACATTCACAGAGTTGTCTATAAGCCACTCTTGCTGTGTGCTTAGGGTCATTGTCCTGTTGGAAGGTGAACCTTCTGTGCAGTCTGACGTTCTGAATGCTCTGGACTAGGTTTTCATTAAGGCTAACTCAATATTTTGGTGCATTGAGCTTTTCTTCTACTCTGACGAGTCCTTCAGTCCCTGCCGCTGAAAAACAGCCCCACAGCATGAGGCTGCTACTAGCACACTTTACTTTTGGGATGGTACTCTGCAGGTTATGAGCAGAGCTGACCCTTCAATGAAGCAGAATTGTTTTCTGAACTCTTACCCAGATGTGTGGCTTGACGCAAACCTGCTTTTGAGCTCAACAGGGAGTTCTTTTGACCTCAGGGCTTGGTTTTTGCTCTGATATGCATTATCAGCTGTTAGACCTTTTATTAAGACGTGTGTGCCTTTCCAAATCATACCCATTCAATTGAATTTACCACAGCTTAACTTCACTCAAAGTCTAGTAACATCTACAAGCAATATAAATCCACCTGAGCTAAATTTCAACTGTCCCAGATAAGGGTATGAGTACTTATGCAATGGAATCATTTTTCAATCATCTTTTTATTTTTAATACATTTGCAAAGACGTATGTTTTTTGCTTTACCATTATGGTGTATGGAGTGTAGATTGATGTGTAAAAAAGTAATTTAAAGCAGTTTAACATAAGGCAGCAATATAAAATGTGAAAAAAATGAAGGGGGTATGAATACTTTTGCAAGGCACTGTGTATATATATATATATAAATATTTGTTTTGTGTTCATATAAAAATCATATAATTTTTAATGAAATGATGGTGAATAAATACTGACATTTCTCTTTTTTATGTATTTATTTGCAGTATGAATGGATTTATGAATTTTTTTTTTTTTTCAATTAACCCCATTATTGTCACGGATCTGTCTGTCATTCCTCACTATGTCATCACAGAGCACCCTCACCTGATTACTAATCAGCCACACCTGTCACGTAATTATCAGCTCACACATAAAAGCACGCACCCAGCACTCACTCATGTTTTGGTCTCCCTCGTGGATCACAGATGCTAACGCTATTCTCCTCTCCAAGTGGTACTTGCTCCTTCCAAGGATTATCTCTCGTCTCTAACGATCTTCTAGAACATTCTCCATTACTCACCTGTTCCCCAGATCCTGGATCCCAACTCTCACCTCTCCGTGCTGTGTGTGCTCTTCAAGTCCGGTAATCCAGTTAGCATTCCATCCAGAGTCTCGTCTGTCTCCTAATGTCCATATCATCTTGTTGAACTTTCTTGCCAATAAATACACCCGTCGTGGGTCATTGTCGCTTACCTTCTGTCTGAGTCTGTGTTCCCTGACAACTATCAGTTTGAGACCTGCCTTTACATTTAAAAAAAGTTCACCCAATAATATTGCTCATGTTCCATATCGGTAAGAATGAGGTTGTGGAAAGGAATTTACCCATAGCATAATATAAAACAGGATTTTTAGTTAATGACTTTGAATTTATTTATTTATTTTTTTGAGTTTTCATTCATTTAAACGTCCTGCTGAACTTCTCCATGTGTGTTTCACAGATGAAAAAAGCCACACAAACAACATGAAGGCAAGTAAATTTTGAGTGAAATATTCCTTCAAATTCAACATTTTTAAAAGCTTCTAATATTTACTGTTTTGCACTTTAAAAAAATCAAACTTTTGTCAGTGAAACAAAAGAATGTAAAATGAAAATTTACTAATGCTTTAGTTGCATGACAAACAGTCTCATCAAGAGGTTAAATTCTGATATGGTGTATACACCCAAGGCATACATCTTCATTAGTGCCAACTATTTTCATCATACTTATTGCGATGGCTTGGCTGATGAACTGTTGCTTGAGAGCTCACCTTTTCCACCGCAGAAACTTTACCCAGGAACTAGGGACTAGGGCTGTGACGGTCGCCATGACAACCGCATCACCGCGATGGTCGGTTGTCACCATGGTTGTCTATTGCCACCGGCGGTAGTGCACGTGACGTCACACACTCTATAACAAGCATACTACAAAGTTTTCGGTAACACTTTACAATAAGGTGTCATTTGTTAACTTTAGTTAATGTATTAACTAACATGAACAAGCAATGAACAATACATTTATTACACTATTTATTAAACTTTGTTAATGTTAGTTAATGAAAATATAGTTGTTCATTGTTTATTCATGTTAGTTCACAGAGCATTAACTAATGTTAACAAACACAACTTATGATTTTAATAATGCATTAGTAAATGCTGAAATTAACATTAACTAAGATTAATATATGCTGTAGAAGTATTGTTCATTCTTAGTTCATGTTTACTAATGTTGTTAACTAATGAACCTTATTGTAAAGTGTTACCAAGTTTTCTATACAAGTGTAATAATATACAGTTGCAGATTGTTTTATTTAGACTATAAATCAGTCACGTAGCTACGGGTGGGCCCGGACCCACCCACTTTCATCTGTGGCCCACCCAATAGGAAGTTTGTAATTTTCCAAATGGATGTAATTTATTAAACGATATTAATAAATGTCTTATTTCACTGCAACTTTATTTATTAACAATATTAAACGCTTGTTTTCATGGTCAATTACAGGCCGTTTTCCCTCTTCCTATAGGTGCATATGCTTGTCAAAATGATGATTTGTCTGTTTCTGTTAGTCCCACCCACAATGTTATGTTTACGACCTATGTTTACGACGTACGAATATAATAGTAAAATGTGCGCGTTTGTGAAGTTAAATTTGAAAATAGCTTAGTGAAGCAAACATAAATCAGATCAATTCTTTTAAAAAATAAAAGTCTTAGCAATAAATCCGGACCATCTACAAATGAAACCCGACAGACCACCTGAGGGTGCTGGATTTATCGATCGGAAACCTCTGAACCAAGCGTGTCTGAAACATCATATTAGCATAGGTACAATGTTTGATCCACTAAACAGATGCGTCCTTTGTTGAAAGAAACACATACATATTGCGCTAGATCCTGGTCGCCACAACAAACTGCATAATTTGCAGCTGTGCACATTTCTGCGCTCCTCAATGTGCGTGAACTGACAGAGATGCTTGATTATGAAATCATCAGCGAAGCCCAGTTGTTTCAGACTGAGGTAATGCTTTTTAATAAACTTCCTTTAGTTAACGTTAGTTAAAGCATTAACTAACATTAGCAATACGTTTGTTACCATGTTTATTCATCTTTGTTAACCAGCTCAGGCAAATGTTAACAGATACAACTTTTAATTTTAATAATGTCCTATTAGTAAATTTTGAAATTAACATTAATATAACAAATTACTAATGTTAATGCATGCTTTAGAAGTACTGTGTAATGAACCTTGGTGCTCTATTTTTTGTTGACATGCAGTTTTCATATACACACCTGGCCCACTCAGTTTTATGTAGGCCCACCCACTTAAAAATTTCTGGCTATGCTAGTGCTATAAATCTATGCTAATTCGCTAATTACCTCAAACGCCATGCACGGCATTTCCTTTAGATTGGCAGGTTTGAGCGCTGGAAAATACAGTTTATTCTGCATTTAGCAAATTTATTTCGTGATGAGCGATGGACCTTTTTGGGAAACCAAATACTACATTGCCGATCTGGAATCATTTCCATTCATGTCACCCATCCGCGTGTGTACAAGCGTCAGTTGACGTGAACACAAACACCCGGCTGGTCAGGTTTGTATTGGTGAGGCTTTCTCCAAACTGGTCAAATACAAACGAGACAGCGGTAAATGGAAGATGCTAACAAGTAATGTGGCAACATACGCCGCGATTCCGATTCCACAGACAGCGCGTGCAGACGAGGAGTTAACGTGCCCGCTTGCTTGGTGGGGGAAAAGTGAACTGTGTCTAAACCGGACGCTGCGTCGCAGCACAACAGGTCGAGTCTGTCTACAGGACATTTGAACTTTGTGTCAGTACATCATAAATAGGATGAGGCAGTTTACTGTGAGGGATTTGTTGTGTCGTATCGCGCCGCATCTAGTGTAGACAGCATCACTGATTCTAATGGGTTCTCGCCGCGCCACTCGCGTGAGGTAGACAGGGTGTATTTAACTTTCCTATTTAACTGTATTATTTCTTTGATATTTATTTTAGTGTTTTGTAGGCTGAGTTCACTGACGGAAGTGCTAAAGTAAACACGCACGTTTGTTAATAGATGATTGGGCCTTGTTTATTTACTTTTGCGATTCAGAATTATATATATAAATATACACAACACTGCGCCACCGCTGTGGTAAAAATCTGCCACCGTCACAGCCCTACTAGGGACTTTGGGCCGGTACTCGTTGTGTTTCCACTGCAGGAACCAGGATCTAAATTAAGTTCCGGGTACAAATTTGCCCCTGCAAAAAGACGCTGCTCTTTGCAGAATTACCGGATTCTCCAAAATTTGCGTAGCCTACTTGGTATTGAGAAACGCGCGCATACTTATGTCACCAGACTATTTGCCTATTTTTCTCGTTACTTTAGACTACGATGGAAACGCAGACATCAACCGGTCTGGGGTAAAAAAAAGTTCCTGGAACAAATTGTTCCATGTAATTTTGCTTTTGTCTGTTTGTTTGGTTACCTTTTGATTATTAAGTTTGGTTCTGTTCAGTTGACCATTTTTATGGGCCCAGACCTGACTGTCTTTATTATCTTTATTTCCACTTTGTTTCTAAGTGATTTAGTTTGTGACTTTGTTTGTATTGAAATTTTTTTTTTTTTTTTGAAATCCTGCGTTTCTTGCCTTTGACTGCTCGGTCCCTCACACTTATGCAATATTTTCAGGCATAAAGATATACCCTGTGCCAAGTAGCTTGTTTACATGTGTTTTTATGCTCTCATGTAGTATGAGCTCCAGAGCATGACATATGTTATAGTGTTTCTTGCTCGGTGAAAAAAACAAAACAACCCTGAGAGTCGAGGAAGAAGAAAAAGATTTTCAGAGGGATGCAAAGTGTGAAATTCCAAACCTACAGTTACCATGAATCAAAACACCAGGGGTGACTTCTTTTCACGGTCCTCGAACAAGAAAATACATGCATACTGTACATGCATGCATGCATTCATTCAAGGATCCAGTAGTATTATACTAAGCACTGTAGCTTTGTAAATATTTTCTACTTATTTGATATGGTTGGGTAACCCAAATGTTATAATTGGAATAGCCCAATTAGGTCCAAAACAAAGCTTAAGGTTTTGGATAAAAATCAGACACGTTGCATGTCACAAAATTTCCTATTTTGTTAATTAATGAGTAAATTCATGCTGTGCAGTTGTGCAAACCAACCCCGGCACCAAGAACGGTTGGCACACATAGTGGGGTTGTTTGGCACAGCTTTAAAAGACTATGTTTTTAAGCGATAAACAAGATGTTTATTTTAAACCACATTTACAGCTACTCAACACACATTTGAGTGTTAATAACAGACAGTATTGAACATGTTTAGAATAAGTGCAGTGCATTATTGTTTTCCATTTGGCCCAGTAATAAATAAAATAAAGGCTGAGTGCCTGCTGAATACCTGCTGTTTTTGCTGATATACTAACATCTCATGGCATGTAGCTCAGATATTGCCTTCCCCGGGTCAATAAAATGAGTTTTTACTTTGCTTTTCTCATTTCTTTGAGCTCCAAAGTATATAGAATGTTGCACAGAGAGTGTCTACGTCCCACATGTCTTAAAATCCTGTGGGTTACAGTGGATCTACCAATATACTATGTAAGCAACCCGGAGAATAATTCCTTAGATGGTCATCCTATTCTGGCTGATTTCAAAATAAGCCACATGCTCAAAAAATCAAGACATCAGCACATTTCACATTTCAGTATTCATGCGGTATCCTCAGTACTGTGTTCTGTGTATCAGCATACCACTGGCATCCTGCCTGTGGTTATTGCTTTATATATTCTCTTTGAGATGAAAGCACAACCAAGTTACAGAAGTTTGAACTGCTAAAAATCTAGGAACTTCATGTTTATACGAACTTCCTTGTCAACAAGCTCTCATAAAAAACGTCACCCTACCGACATTTATCCTGCGCCACCAAAACGTCACTCTGGTGATAGTATCATCTGTAAACCTGTACCATTATTTGTTTTCTCTGAAAGCTTAAAAAAATGACAAAATCACTGTAAAAATAGTCCATAGAGTAGCTTCATTTGAAAGTTCAAACCAACCACCTCTCAGTTTGACATGTCAAGGCAAGTCACCTTTATTTTTATACAATAGAGATCATCTCAAAGCAGCTTCACAGTATTAAATGGGAAAATCAGTGATGCAAACTTCAAAAAATGAGACAAATCCAAATTCTGATATTCAGCTCCAGTCAGTTCAGTGTTGGTTCAGTTCAGTTCAATAACTGTAAAGTTTATTCATTATGAAACAAGTTCAGTTCAGCGATAAGCAGCTCTACAGAAGACGGTAGAGTCAGTTCAGTGTTGATTTGGTTCAGTTCAATAACAGTGTTGATGTTGCAAAATTCATGAATTATGAACAAATTCAATTCAGCTATAAAGCAGAAGACAATAGTGAAATTATTCAGCTAAATTAAGGCAAGGAACGCAACCTGCATCAACCTGTGATAGAAATGTAAAAAAAAAAACAAAAAAAACAAACAAAAAAAACAACAACAAAAAAAACAGGCTTAACAAACGAACATGGTGTAAAATTGAGATTAGTTGGGATCTGTTCTGAAAACTTTTGAACAGAATGGATTTGTGTACATTTTCCTTATTTTGCCTAAATATCATTTTTTTTTTTTTTTCATTTAGTACTGCTCTTCAGAGGCTACAGAAGATAGTTACATATTTCCCAGAAGCCAAAATAAGTTAAATTTACCCTGATTTTTAAATTCAAAAAGATTTCACCCCTGGATCTTAATGGATGTTTTTTCCTTCTGGAGCATCTATGAGTGTTTGAACCTTCTGTAATAGTTGCAATTGAGTCCCTCAGTTGTCCTCAAAAGATGTTGTTGGAAAGTCATTGTTGGAAAGGGTTTAAATACACAATAATGCTGGAAAACCAAATCATTTGTGGGACCTGAAGGATTTTTCTGAAGAACAGCAGGCAGTTTAACTGTTCAGGACAAACGAGGGACTTGTGAACAACTGTAACTAAACAAAAAAACACTGTTGTGGATAATTCAGGTAAGAACACAGTATTAAGAATTAAGGGGATGTAAACTTTTGAACAGGGTCATTTTTATAAATTCAGCTATTATTTTCTCTTGTGGATTACATGTAAACTTCTTTTATATTAAATATCTTATTCAGATAAGTGGTAGATAAACAATAACATGCATTTTATATATGCATAAATACTCTCCACCTGTAGCTGGTGTGTGGTGATATCACTGGCGCCGTTGTACTGTGGCTGCAGTCACATCATCCAGGTGGATGCTGCACACTGGAGATGGTTGAGGAGAGACGCCCCCATATGATTGTAAAGCGCTTTGGGTATACAGCAATACACAATAAAGTGCTATATAAATGCCTCATTCATTCATATATATATATATATATAATATGCTATAGGCAATTGGTTATGTCGCAATGTTGGAAATATTTCTGTTTTAAACCATGAAGTGAGCCAATGGCTATCACACTAGCACGTGTTTGCACCAGGGTTTGCACACGTGCAAAACTTTGCGCAAGATTTATGGAGGTGAACGTCTTAATCTCAGTCAATTCACTATAAGCAGAAAGTGAAAGTAAAAACGGAATGGCGAAGTAATGACGGAGCTTTCGGCATCTGACGCCGTATATTCTCTCAGAGACAAAGAGAGACGACTCTACTTCAACATGCTGATAACGGTATAGCCTGTATAGCCGTTTTCATTATTTCCTTTATATTTCTCATGTGGCCCATACTATAATGGGAACAACGAGACGTGAGGCGTGCGGATCCAGCTGCAGGGTTTTATTCAAAGACATGGTCATAAATACAGGCAGGGTCGAACAATGGCAAACAGGTATGGCATGGGCAAGACACAGAGTAATCCTAGGACAAGCATGAGTCTACGATCGGCGAACAATAGCCAACAGGGCAAGGCAGAGAGAGATAATCCAGGTACACGGGCAATAGCCCAAGCGAGGTGCAAACAGAGTCTGAACGGCAGGGCAAGGGTTTATCCAAGAAACACAGGCAGGAAAGAGGGAACAGGAAACAAGGCAACATGAAATGACAAAACTAACTAGAACAAGAGACTAGACTCAGTAAAGCAGCTATCACTGGTGAGTAATAAACACAGAACAATACTGGTGAAACACGGAATGGCACGGTAAGGCAGCTAGCGCTAGAAGAGAGCTATACGCAGATCAATACTCAGTGATCTGTGAACGGAAGTCCATGGTTTATGTAGGGTGTGTGATTGTGTGATAGTTCTCAGGTGTGAGCGTGTGATTGAGTGCAATCAGCTGTGTGTGTCGTCAGTGCAATGGATGATGGGAATTGTAGTCTGGTGAAGTGCAACAGTAATGTAGTGCAATGTAGAGTCAATGTGGTGAGCAAGTGACCTCTGGTGGTGAGTGAATGGAAGTTCATAGGCCGGATTCATGACATATACAGGTGCATCTCAATAAATTAGAATGTCGTGGAAAAGTTCATTTATTTCAGTGATTCAACTCAAATTGTGAAACTCGTGTGTTAAATAAATTCAGTGCACACAGACTGAAGTAGTTTAAGTCTTTGGTTCTTTTAATTGTGATGATTTGGGCTCACATTTAACAAAAACCCACCAATTCACTATCTCAACAAATTAGAATACTTCATAAGGCCGTGTTCTCACTTGGTGTCTTTTTTGACTAGAAAAAGTCGACAAGAGCGCTTTTTTAGTAAAATAAAAAGCTGGCAGCGTTTTGGTTACAAATAGCAGCCGAGGGCGTCTTTTGTTGCTATAACAACAGCTGCAACGGTAGCTAGCGCTGTGTGCTGCAGAAATGTCGGCTTTTGAAGTTAACGGGGAGGGTGTCGGTTCACAACGGCGTTTGTGGGAGCGTGACATTATACGGGGAAGGAAACTGTATGGTGCTACCAACAATTTAGTCCAGGAGCTCCGGTTGGATGATGCACGGTTTCATACTGTTCCTTGTGCTCCGAAACTAGTACGATCTGTCTACCGGCCATCTTCTACTTTTTTCTTGTTGTTTTTGTTGTTATGGAAACGACTCGCCACTCGCTTGTCATTGGTCAGCTGTCAAAAAGGCGCTTGACGTAGGGCGTTTCTTTCAGAAAAGTTCAACTTTTTTCAACTCGAAAAGACGCTCTGAGCTGCAGAAAAAGACGCCGGCGGTGCCGTTTTAAAAAGCGCTCAGGACTTTTTTGAAAACACGGTTTACTCCATAGGATTATAATGTAAAACAGACACTGGCAGCTTCAAAAAAGACGCCAAGTGTGAACACGGCCTAAGACCAGTAAAAAAAACATTTTTAGTGAATTGTTGGCCTTCTGGAAAGTATGTTCATTCACTGTATATGTACTCAATACTTGGTAGGGGCTCCTTTTGCTTTAATTACTGCCTCAATTCGGCGTGGCATGGAGGTGATCAGTTTGTTGCACTGCTGAGGTGGTATGGAAGCCCAGGTTTCTTTGACAGTGGCCTTCAGCTCATCTGCATTGTTGGGTCTGGTGTCTCTCTTCCTCTTGACAATACCCATTAGATTCTCTATGGGGTTCAGGTCAGGCGAGTTTGCTGGCCAGTCAAGCACACCAACACCATGGTCATTGAACCAGCTTTTGGTACCTTTGGCAGTGTGGGCAGGTGCCAAGTCCTGCTGGAAAATGAAATCAGCATCTCCATAAAGCTTGTCAGCAGAAGGAAGCATGAAGTGCTCTAAAATTTCCTGGTAGATAGCTGCGTTGACTGTGGACATCAGAAAACACAGTGGACCAACACCAGCAGATGACATGGCAGCCCAAATCATCACTGATTGTGGAAACTTCACACTGGACTTCAAGCAACATGGATTCTGTGCCTTTTCAGTCTTCCTCCAGATTCTGGGACCTTGATTTCCAAATGAAATGCAAAATTTACTTTCATCTGAAAAGAGGACTTTGGACCACTGAGCAACAGTCCAGTTCTTTTTCTCCACAGCCCAGGTAAGACGCTTCTGACGTTGTCTCTGGTTCAGAAGTGGCTTGGTAGCCCTTTTCCTGAATACGTCTGAGTGTGGTGACTCTTGATGCACTGACTCCAGCTTCAGTCCACTCCTTGTGAAGCTTTCACAAGTGTTTGAATCAGCTTTGCTTGACAGTATTCTCAAGCTTTCAGTCATTCCTGTTGCTTGTGCCCCTTTTCCTACCCAAATTCTTCCTTCCAGTCAACTTTGCATTTAATATGCTTTGATACAGCACTCTGTAAACAGTCAATGACCCTCTGTGACTTACCCTCTTTGTGGAGGGTGTCAATGTTCGTCTTCTGGATCATTGCCAAGTCATCAGTCTTTTCCATTATTGTGGTTTCAAAGAACAAGAGATACCTGGAATTTATACTGTAGGGATGGTCATTAATTGAAACTCAAATGTAAATATTCTAATATTTTGAGATACTGATTTTTGACTTTCATGAGCTGTAAGCTCTAATCATCAAAATTATAACAAAAAAACTTTTGAAATGTTTTACTTTACATGCAATGAATCTAAAATATATGAAAGTTTCACTTTTTTAAATAACTTACAAGAAAAAATGAACTTTTTCACGACATTCTAATTTATTGAGATGCACCTGTACATACTGAAAAAAAAAAGAAACGTATTTCGTGTTAAACAGGTTGTTTTTGAAAGTCGGTGCTTGAAATAAAAGCTTTTTATTTCATTGATAACTGCAGTGTTAATATTTTAATTATAGGACTAATTCATTGTAGGTAGCCTATAGCCTAATAAAAAAAGCCTTTTTTAAAAACATTTTAATTGACGAGTAAATAGCCTAATCTTATCCTTGTTAATTATTGCGGGGCAAATTAATTGTACTTTTAATTTAATAATAAAAGTAACTTCATAATAATAATAGGCCTAATAAAAATAAGAATGTAACAGGCCTACATTAATTGGAAATGCCAAATCCTCTTAAGATTGCCAATAATTTATGTTTTTGACAATATCTCTGACTATCGTCGATACAAGATCATCGTCTTTCGACGCACCCCAGCAAGGGGAGGTTATCACTGGGCAGACAGCATGTTGCCTGTTACGTCGTTTGGGTTGCCTTGTTGAGCGCATTGGCACTGATATTTCACACACTTTAAGCTTTTATTTTCCAAACGTAATAGGATTAGTCCAACGAATCGTTCGGTTTGTAATGCGTACCGAACCGTTCAATACGAATACGCGTATCGTTACACCCCTAATATATAGACCCTTTTTGCGCAGACGTCACGATTATGTCACTGCGCTAGCTGGAGGCAAAACAAAGGGCTTGTTTGAGATGAGCAAAATCTGCGCAGAACCGGTCACCGGTGATCGCCGCGAGGTGCATGCCGGTTAGAAAAGTGTCCGAGTTACGTCCGCCTTGCTCTGATGTCATGCTGCGATCTCTGTGTGAGATATGTGATTGTTGTCATATAGTTTCTATTAAAATCTAAAATACATGTTTGAATTAAAATAAAAATGGATGATAAATACGCCCTTCGTATGGAATTAAATAGCAAGCACTTTGGGTGTTTTGTTCATTGTATTTATATTCATATAAAAGCAACATAACTGAAATTATATCATGTTTATCAGCAGCACAGTGCATGAGTGAGAATAACGCGATATCCGCCTTTTATCTCGTATGTATCTGTTCCACTTCAAGAGCTCAGAACTGTCCGTCTTGATCGCGCTTATTTCACTCCTCCCCTCACTGCAGCCGCCTACTCTCGCCTACATTTCAGGCGAGGCGAGGCGCATCTCAAACAAGCGCAGACTCGGCTACATAAGGAGCTTAAAATATCATCTTGTTGTGATGTTGGATGCAAGAATCTATGTAGTACAGGCTCCAATTTGAAATTTTAACGCATACATGCTGCCACTCTCAGACAAAAAAAACGACGACAGCTATGGTTAAACGTGATAAAGCAAGCGGACTCGTCAAAAATGCTCGCGTTTGCAGCGAACACTTCTTATCAGAAAAGGTTAAATAAAGTATTGTCTTTTGTTGTTATGGATTATGGTTTGTGTTACGTGTCTAAAGATTTCTTTTGCATCTCACAACTATGAAATAATGTCTGTGTGCATGTGTGTAAAACAACAAACTGACGATGTATATGCTTAATCATCTGTAATATATATTGTTGTGATTGATAGTGGCTGGACTTTCTAAGAACTCAGTAAGAAAGAATAATCAAATACAGAAAGTTCAAAATTGATTTCTGGAATTTTTATTTCTAGAAATTCACATCCTTTAAATGTACTGTATGTAAAGTATTGCAAATTTAACTGACATAATTTACAGGATGTATATACTTTAAAATAACTATTTGGCCATGATACATACATCTTCAAATAATATATCATCACATTGAATGCTTAACTTTTTGTATTTTGGCCCAGTTCACTCTGTAAAAATAGCCTGCTGAAGTTGAAATATATGTACATCTTCATGACTAGATAGACACAGGTGAGTTTCTCTTTACTACTCGTTAGGTTTCTCTAACGTTATATGCGACTCTAGTCACTCAGTCGGATGTAACGTTAATCCTGTCAGATCGCCCATCCATGAGCATAGGGTCGGCCACTCTGTCCGTTAAAGTTAACTTATTTAAATAACAATAATGGTCCTGCACAGTGAGTGACCTTACATATGCAGGTAAAATCGGATTTTCTCCAGCCATTGTTAAAAAAACAAGGTAAACAAACTTCATAGCTAATGTTAGTGAAGTGGTCAGTGGAATCGTTCTGCCTCCAGCTAAGCCCCGCCTACAGAAAACGTCACATTGTTTACTAACAGAAAAAGGGTCTATATATTTATTTATTTACTTACTTACTTATTTATTTATATATATATATATACAGGGTTTAAATTGGGCCGGAGCCGTCCGGGGTTGAGCTTCATTAATGCCAGATAAGTAACATGATTAAAATATCACTAACCAAAAATAACTATAAACACCAAAACGCAAGTATTATTCTGATTTTATTACATTTAGAGTAAGTGCACGCGAACAGTGGATACTGTATAATGCATCTATTGACAGTATAAGGTTGCGCTGCTGAGGCGATCGAGGTTCACGCGCATCCTCTCGAGGAGAAATCAAAACGCACAACACTAAACTCAGCATACTGAGGTAAAAATTCAAAATGGGAAGTTTTTATATTTAAAATACAGTTAGTTAGGCAACATCACTCAACGTTTTCACCATTATGACTGTTTAATAGTTCTATAAACAGTTCAATGAGCAAATACAATTAGGTCACTTACATTTTTGGCGGAACCATAGCGCATCTAAAAAGCAACCATCCGATTCATTGCTGAATGATTCCAGAAAACAGGGGATAGGCAAACAAAAGAGCTTCAACACCGCCATCGTCTGTATGCACGTACATATAATTAACTGCACTTGAAGCTTTCATAAAATTAAAAATGAAACACCCAAAACTGTATATGGCATCATCACGAAGACAAACTATGTGTGAAATTCTGGAGGAGACGTCGGATAGTGTCGCGTGGTGACGTAATGACGCATGCCATTAATCGATCTATGTACTATAACATGTAAAACGGGAACATGAAAGGATTATTCTAAAAGCAACTCATGTAAACACCTTAATCATAATATTGTCTTATTCAGAATAAGGTAAATAATTAGATTACTGATGTCCATGTAAACGTAGTCAATGCCTCGCGGAGCAACTGGGCAATCGACCTTCTTTCCGCCATGATGGACCTACAAACTCCCGCCAAACTGTTCTACTGCAATATTTTAGATCAATATTTTCATACAAGGTTATATGTTGCGCAGGCAAACAATCGAACGCAGAACTTTTATAACGATCAACCAATGGTGGCATAAAGACCGCCTTCTCCGATGCTTGATAGACACCCCCTCATTAGCATGTTGAGCTGAGGAAAAATAAATACTGAACTACATTCAAAAATGAATAAACGTTTGAAAGGGGAGAAAAAAAACTTTCAGTTTAGCATTTCCTTTAGCATTTTTATTTTATTATTTCCCCCAACATTCGTTTAATTTATTTAATTATTTATTTTCTCGCACATTTTATTATTTATATATTTATTTATACAGGAATATGTGGATTTATATATTTATTATGTATTTATTTGCACATTTATTTATTTATATATTTATTTATGTATTATTTTGTGGATTTATTTGCGTATTTATTTATTTATTGTTTTTGCAGGTTTGGTCCTCCATAGAATAGAAAGATCCAAAGATCAGCATTTATCTGAAATAAAAAGCTTTTGTAACATTATACAATATACCATTCAAAAGCTTGGAGTCGGTAGTAAATAGTAAAAATATTTCAAAATGTTACTGTTTTTGCTGTACTTTGAATCAAATAAATGGAGGCTTGGTGAGCAGAAGAGACTTATTTAAAAAACATTAAAAATCTTACTGTTCAAAAACTTTTGACTGGTAGTGTACATGCACACAAAAGGCACCAATGCACAGAAAAACACACTTATACAACATGATCAGTTCATTTTTAATTGCATTGTTTAATGAAATATTCATTCAACTTTCTATTTAATGAAATGCATATGGTGCTGTTTGTCACGAATCCTGTCTATGAACTTCCATTCACTCACCACCAGAGGTCACTCGCTCACCACATTGACTCTCACAGCACCCATCACACTGGACTCCATTTCCCATCATTCATTGCACTGATTGCACACACGGCTGATTGCACTAATCACACGCACACCTGATCCTACGCACACACTGATTACATGCCTTATTTAAACCCTGGACTTTCTTTCCCTGTCTGCCAAGCATTGTATGCAGGGGCGGATCTACCGGGGTGGCACGGGGTGGCAACTGCCACCCCAAGAAAAAGCTGTGCCACCCCAGAATTATCACAGAATAAAATATAAATGTAAGCAGTGTTTCATGTGCTACTTTTCAGCCGCGGCGATGACAGCGCACGATGGTGCACGATAGTTGCACGCGCACGCAGCGCGCCCAGTGTAGTCGGCTTCATTAACAAATGACTCTTATGAGCCGGTTCTTTTTGAGTTAAAAACACAAAGCGCAGCCCATTCACTAACGAATTGTTTTTACATGTGTTCGTGCATCTTCTTCTCGGTTTATTCAGAAGTCCTCTGAGAAATCTAATCCCGTCCGGATATGTCTGAGATTCATCCCGTAATTGTTTGGTGATCCGATTCTCCGACCGCTCGCTCCACTTTCATCATGGATATAGAGGCCTTTCTGCCATATCGGACGAAACAATAACATGAAATCAATAAGAAGATTCCGATCACGAAAACTAATAGCAGAGATAGGTAAGAATCTTGTATTGCAGTTTTCTCAATTGCTAAAATAATATAACTGATTTTAGTTGGCCCATTTTCCCAAACCATTAATTCAGTTCTCAAAACACAGACACATTTCTCAAAAAGTTTAACAATGAGTAAGTTAAACATTAGGTAGCAAAACTGATGACACCAATCAGAATCTGCATCCTAACAACGGAGAGAGGAGAGAGCTGAACGAATAATATACATGGGTTTTATACTTACTTATATTCAGTATAATCACAGTACAGTACCAGTACATTAGATGATGAGAATTTCACTCTTCTATATGTATAGTAAACTGTAGCACATGTTGTACACCTTCAAACATGTGACTGTCAAATTTGATTTGTAACCATTTTTTATGTGTACTGCTTGTTTGCAGAACTGAGAAATGAGAGATACAGCTAGTCTTGTGTCGGGAGACCAGGAAACTGCTATAGTATTGTATACTGTAATGAAATTTGATCAACTGTGCAGAGTATGCTGATTTAATTTTAATTTTTGTACTGTACTGTATTGTGGTGCATACCACGTTCATATATACAATTCTTTGGTATTTGAACTTTTCTAGTGTTTTTCATCCACTGCAGGATTACTTTACAGTAGTAAAATGAAAATGATCTGTTCCCAAAAGTTCATTGCTGAATTATTATTATTATCTGTAATTTAATTTATGTTGTATACTGTAATAGACATTGAGCTGCAAAAATAATTCCTGAATCCTAAGAGTTGTTTGTTAAGTGTTATTGATCTCATGAGTGTTCACTGGGCAGGAAAGTCATCTGTGTATTTGAGTTGTAAGCATTTAAGAGTACCTGTAATAACTAGACTGAAAAGTTTGAAATACAAATGTATTCTGGCTTGTCTTAAAGTCTTGTTTAAGAAACATAAATAGTTTGGTCAGTTAAATGTTCTAGATGTTTGCTAAAGTGTTGCTAGTTGGTTGCTAGGATACTCTGGGTGGTTGCTAGGCTCTTGCTATGCAGTTGCTGGGGTGTTGCTAGACTATTGATGGTGTGTTCTGGGTGATTACAGACATTCCCACCTCTGGTAATAACAGAAAATCAAACATTGTTTTCAAAACTGATCCAGTTTCAATGCTTTGATATTATTGTATTTCTTTCTAATGTTAAGAAATTCAAAAGTGTTACTCTTAAACTTGCACTAAAACGTGATTTATACCATCTAAGTAGCCTATGTAATATTAATAGAACCGCATGTCTTTAATGACACAAGCTCAGAAACATTTACAACCTGTTGAAGTTTTTTATATTGTGTATTGACTTGGTGCCATGATGGATATTGAAATGTTATTTATTTTTCATTTTAAACAGTAGAGATGATTACTTAATGGTAATGCAATATTTGTGAACACAACTGTGCGTGTCAGACAATAAATCCCCACAAAATATGCATGGGGGCTTGCTTTGGTGTTGCCACCCCTCATAGACCCCATGCCACCCCTTTGCCACCCTAAAAATGATTTTCTAGATCCGCCCCTGATTGTATGCACTTATCCCTCTCCTAGCGATAGCTACTACGGAGCCCACTTAGTTGTCTTAGTCTTGCCTGCTTTCCCATGTTTGTTTCTAGCCCGTATTCCCTGGATTAACCCTTGCCTTGCCGTTTGGACACTGTTTGCACCTCTCTTGGATTCTAGCTCGTGTACCTGGATTATCTCTCTGCCTTGCCCCATTGGATACTGTTTGTCGATCGTCGACCCACGCTTGTCCTAGGATTACTCTTTGTCTTGTCCCTGCCATACCTGTTTGCCATTGTTTCGACCCTGCCTGTATTTATGACCATGCCTTTAAATAAAAGCTTGCACATGGATCCGCATGTCTCACGTCTCGTCAGCCCCGTTACAGAATACTCAGCCACACGAGGATCCAGCGGCTTTTCTGAAGAACATTGGCCAGGTATGGACACGGCAAGAATTTTGTTAGCCCTTAAACAAGGCTCGCAATCGCTGGAGAACTATATCCGCAAATTCTTAGCCATTGCAAATTACTCTGATCTACCGGACTGTCTGTTAATAGAGTTTTTTTGTGAAGGCATTGTTCAGCCACTACGATCTGAGCTTAGACGCGAGGGTCCGTGTTCATCACTAGCTCAGTTTATGGATTATGCGTTATTGACTGTCGGCTCTGTGTTTACTGTGGGTGTTGCGGAGGAAGAATGCGACACTGCATTTATGACCAAGATAGCAGCTACGTTAGAGCACGCTTGCAAAATGGAGGCCACAACAACACCCCGTCAAGTCACAGCTGATCTTCACGAGTTAGGCCAAGTCACAGCTGATCTTCACAAGTCAAGCCAAGTCACAGCTTGCCAAGTCGCCGCTGATCTTCATAAGTCAGGCCAAGTCGCAGCTGATCTTCACGAGTCAGGCCAAGTCACAGCTGATCTTCACGAGTCAAGCCAAGTCGCAGTTGGTTGTCATGAATCGAGTCACGTCTCCTCTGACCGTCCAGAGTCACGTCACGTCTCCACTGACCTTCCAGAGTCACGTCACGTCCGGGCTGACACACCCAGATCATCAAGGTCAGTCTTCCACTATCCCAGTTTGATGTCTAGTTTGAGGGATGTACCGCTGGTGTGTGCACGCACGGCTGGTATCCCCAAACCAGCTCACTGTAACCCTCCTGTTCTTGTGCATATTCCCCTGTCTGAAGCACTTCCCCTGATGGGAATCGCTTTGTGTTGCGTTTGGGCTGCGTACACCACCGCAGAACTGCCCGAGGTGACGGTGCCTGCTGCAGCTTCTCCAGAGGTGACGGCCCACACTGCAGAACCTCCAGAAGCGGCGGGGCTCGCTTCGGCCCCCTGTATGGTGGTGGTACCTAGTAATGAACTCTCCCTGTGTCCTGAGTTTACCACTGTAGAACCTCCAGAGGTGGAGGCAACCGCTGCAGAACCTCCAGAGGTGTCAATGAACTCTCGTCTTGCCCTGTCACGGCTATGGAGGCCGTCGGTGATTCCTTGTCCTGCCCTGTCATGGCTATGGAGGCCGTCTGGGAATCCTTGTCCTGCCCTATCACGGCTATGGAGGCCGTCGGTGATTCCTTGTCCTGCCCTGTCATGGCTATGCAGGCCGTCTGGGAATCCTTGTCCTGCCCTATCACGGCTATGGAGGACGTCTGGGAATCCTCGTCTTGCCCTGTCACGGCTATGGAGGCCGTCTGGGAATCCTTGTCCTGCCCTATCACGGCTATGGAGGCAGTCAATGAACTCTCGTCCTGCCCTGTCACGGCTATGGAGGCCATCTGTGTTTCCTTGTCCTGCCCTGTCACGGCTATGGAGGCCGTCTGGGAACCCTTGTCCTGCCCTGTCACGGCTATGGAGGCCGTCAATGAACTCTCGTCCTGCACTGTCACGGCTATGGAGGCCATCTGTGATTCCTTGTCCTGCCCTGTCACGGCTATGGAGGCCGTCTGGGAATCCTTGTCCTGCCCTGTCACGGCTATGGAGGCCGTCTGGGAATCCTTGTCCTGCCCTGTCACGGCTATGGAGGCCGTCAATGAACTCTCGTCCTGCGCTCTCACGGCTATGGAGGCCATCTGTGATTCCTCGTCATGGCCACGGAGGCCGCTTTTGAACATTTGCCCTGCTCTGAACCGGCCAAGCAGGCCATTTCTGAACCAGCCATGGTGGCTTATTGTGAACTGCCTGCTTGCTCAGTTGCCACCAGAGGAAACGTTGAGAGACTTCCCATGTTCCCTACCTCAGTCCGTGTCTGTGCATGTTCTTTCTCCTCCTTGTGTCTCAGTTTTCCCTAGGTCCCAGTCTCTGCTGTGGGTTCCTGATTCATCATGGTGTGCTCCTGCTCTATCTGCTCCGCCGTGGTGGTCTTCAGGCTAACATTAGCATGTAAAGCTGAAATGATTAAACGTATGTAATATTGACAGATATTGAACCTAAATATTGAATTTCCATATGGTAAAAATACACACTGAGATGCCTATATGAGCAAAAAAGCCCATTTGGGACGGCCTATCTTTATGTGCGCTAAATTTCAGACCGCTTGGTCTAAATCCAAATTGTCAACAACGTTACAAATCTTTTTTCAATGGATAAATGGTAGTCCTAGACATATTAAATCAATCATAACACTAATGAATGTGTTCATTTTGTTGTTTTAGGTTATAAAACAACGGGAAGAATTGCCATCGGACTAAACCCACAGCTGACAACCACAGACGCAGACACACACACACACACACACACAGAAAGAGAACCGCAACTTTACAATTGTTCAATTAAAATAAACGTATTTTGCTCCATACAACGTGTCTGTTGTCTTTGATTAGCCTAAAAGTAAAATAAAATGACATTCAGAGTACTTAAAGCGAAAGTCCCCTAAACGTCCCGAATGGCCGCTACACGTCCTGTGAACGTCCGGAGGACTTCTTCACGGACGTCCGCTGGACGTCAAGGGGACCCACGTCCGGGGGACGTTCGCAGAGGCCGTTTAGGGGACGTCCTGGGGACCTTTTTTTGAATCGGTTTGAGTCAAAGTTTCATTAGCCCATGCATAAACATCTGATGAATCTGCCGTTTGAACGAATCGTTTGAATGAACGACTCAATGACTCACTCATTAAAAACTCACTACTGGCACCTACTGGCGTTGTAATTTCATTAAAAAATATATAATTTCCACCATCAAGTTTTTTTTTTTTTTTTTTAAAGAATCTCATAGTTTAATGTAGTTGTAGTTTTCACTGTAAATTATTTAATTAGATAACGTATAGATAATATCAATCACATTATTATAATTGAATTTATAGATCAAATGTAAGAATTTTAAATTAAAGTTAATGAGATTAGTGGGACAATGCCCTCTATATAGGTCAAAACAAAACAAAACGAACAAAAAAAAAAGCCCTTGAATAAAATATAAAAAACCATGCAGATTTATAGCCTATGTCACAGCTGATAGAAAATCGACGAGAATATTGCATTAGAATAAATCATATTTGCAAAAAAAAAACAAACACACACACACATACACACAATACATGTATATTTCCATTGTCCTCATTTGTAAGTCGCTTTGGATAAAAGTGTCTGCTAAATTACTAAATGTAAATGTATATATAGCTCAATACCATAGAGCACCCCCACATCACATAACAAATCCCAAATTAACCCCTGTATATACAATATTGGCACCCTTGGTAAAGATGATCAAAGGTGGCTGAGAAAATAAATCTGCATTGTTTATCCTTTTGATCTTTCATTCAAAAAGAAAACAAAAACAAAATTCTATAACCTTTCATTGAAGTAAAACAATGGAACGTGGGGGAAACTCACATTATGAAATAAATGTTTGGTAACACTTTAGAATAGGGAACACTTATTCACTATTAACTACGACTTTTCCCTCAATAAATTCCTAATTTGCTGCTTATTAATAGTTAGTAAGGTAGTTGTTAAGTTTAGGTATTGGGTAGGATTAGGGATGTAGAATAAGGTCATGTAGAATAAGGCATTAATATGTGCTTAATTACTACTTATAAATGGCTAATATTCTAGTAATATGCATGCTAATAAGCAACTAGTTAAGAGACCTTAAAATAAAGTGTTACCAAATGTTTTTCTCTAGTTCACGTTAGCCACAGTTATTGGCACCCAATTATTGTAACGTCCTTTTCCCAAGATAACAGTCCTGAGTTTTCTCCTATAATGCCTAATGAGTTTGGAGAACACTTGACTAGAGACCAGAGACCATTCCTTCATCCAGAATCTCTCCAGATCCTTCAGATTCACAGCTCCATGTTGGTGGTGCTTCTCTTCAGTTCACCCCACTCATTTTCTACAGGGTTCAGGTCAGGGAACTGAGACAGTGATGGCGGAATCTTCATTTTGTGCTCAGTGACACATTTTTTGTTGATTTTGATGTTTGTTTTGGATCATTGTCTTGATAGAAGATCCAAACATGGTCCATTATAAGATTTCTTACAGAGGCAGTCAGATTTAGATTTTTTATGAATGAATGAATGAGGCATTTATATAGCGCTTTTATTGTGTATTGCAATACACCCAAAGCGCTTTACAATCATGTGGGGGGTCTCTCCTCAACCACCACCAGTGTGCAGCATCCACTTGGATGATGCGACGGCAGCCACAGGACAACGGCGCCAGTGCGCTCACCACACACCAGCTACAGGTGGAGAGGAGAGAGAGTCATAGAGCCAATCAAGTGGATGGGGATTATTGGGAAGCCATGATTGATAAGGGCCAGTGGATGGAATTTGGCCAGGACACCGGGGTTACACCCCTACTCTTTACGATGAGTGTCATGGGATTTTTAATGACCACAGAGAGTCAGGACCTCGGTTTAACATCTCATCCGAAAGACGGTGCTTTTTTCAGTATAGTTTCCCCGTCACTATACTGGGGCGTTAGGACCCACACAGACCACAGGGTGAGCACCCCCTGCTGGCCTCACTAACACCTCTTCCATCAGCAACCTAGTTTTCCCAGGAGGTCTCCCATCCAGGTACTGACCAGGCTCAACCCTGCTTAGCTTCCATGGGCAACCGGTCTTGGGCTGCAGGGTGATATGGCTGTGGCTTATCTGTTGGTATTTGATTGAATCCATGATGCCATGCATCTGAACAAGACGTCCAGGACCTGCAGCAGAAAAACAGGCCCACAACATTATAGATCCAGCAGTATATTTAAACCTGGACATGGGGCACTCTTTATCCTGTTTGCACCAAACCCATCTGGTGTGTTTGCTGCCAAAAAGCTCTTTTTTTAGTTTCATCTGACCATAGAAGCCAGTGCCGTTTGAAGTTCCAGTCGTGTCTGACAACTGAATATGCTGGAGTTCGCTTTTGGATGTTTTTTTTTTCTTGAAACCCATTTGAACAATACGTGGTGATGTAGGGGCTGTTTGATGTATATATACAGTGGGTACGGAAAGTATTCAGACCCCCTTAAACACAGAATTGTTGACATTTTTGCAGATTTATTAAAAAAGAAAAACTGAAATATCACATGGTCCTAAGTATTCAGACCCTTTGCTGTGACCCTCATATATTTAACTCAGGTGCTGTCCATTTCTTCTGATCATCCTTGAGATGGTTCTACACTTTCATTTGAGTCCAGCTGTGTTTGATTATACTGATTGGACTTGATTAGGAAAGCCACACACCTGTCTATATAAGACCTTACAGCTCACAGTGCATGTCAGAGCAAATGAGAATCATGAGGTCAAAGGAACTGCCTGAAGAGCTCAGAGACAGAATTGTGGCAAGGCACAGATCTGGCCAAGGTTACAAAAAAAATTCTGCTGCACTTATGGTTTCTAAGAGCACATTGGCCTCCATAATCCTTAAATGGAAGATGTTTGGGACGACCAGAACCCTTCCTAGTGCTGGCCGTCCGGTCAAACTGAGCTATCGGGGGAGAAGAGCCTTGGTGAGAGAGGTAAAGAAGAACCCAAAGATCACTGTGGCTGAGCTCCAGAGATGCAGTCGGGAGATGGGAGAAAGTCAACCATCACTGCAGCCCTCCACCAGTCGGGGCTTTATGGCAGAGTGGCCCGACGGAAGCCTCTCCTCAGTGCAAGACACATGACAGCCCGCATGGAGTTTGCTAAAAAACACCTGAATAAGATTCTCTGGTCTGATGAGACCAAGATAGAACTTTGGCCTTAATTCTAAGCGGTATGTGTGGAGAAAACCAGGCACTGCTCATCACCTGTCCAATACAGTCCCAACAGTGAAGCATGGTGGTGGCAGCATCATGCTGTGGGGTGTTTTTCAGCTGCAGGGACAGGACGACTGGTTGCAATCGAGGGAAAGATGAATGCAGCCAAGTACAGGGATATCCTGGATGAAAACCTTCTCCAGAGTGCTCAGGACCTCAGACTGGGCCGAAGGTTTACCTTCCAACAAGACAATGACCCTAAGCACACAGCTAAAATAACGAAGGAGTGGCTTCACAACAACTCCGTGACTGTTCTTGAATGGCCCAGCCAGAGCCCTGACTTAAACCCAATTGAGCATCTCTGGAAAGACCTAAAAATGGTTGTCCACAAACGTTTACCATCCAACCTGACAGAACTGGAGAGGATCTGCAAGGAGGAATGGCAGAGGATCCCCAAATCCAGGTGTGAAAAACTTGTTGCATCTTTCCCAAAAGACTCATGGCTGTATTAGATCAAAGGGTGCTTCTACTAAATACTGAGCAAAGGGTCTGAATACTTAGGACCATGTGATATTTCAGTTTTTCTTTTTTAATAAATCTGCAAAAATGTCAACAATTCTGTGTTTTTCTGTCAATATGGGGTGCTGTGTTTACATTAATGAGGAAAAAAAAAGAACTTAAATGATTTTAGCAAATGGCTGCAATATAACAAAGAGTGAAAAATTTAAGGGGGTCTGAATACTTTCCGTACCCACTGTATATATATATATATATATATATATATATATATATATATATATAGCTTTCTGACCCCAAGATTCAACTACTCCAATTCTCCAGCTGTGATCCTTGGAGAGTCTTTGGCCACTCAAACTCTCCTCCTCACCTTGCATTAGGACAATACAGACACACGTCCTCTTCCAGGAAGATTTATAACATGTTTAGTTTATTGGAACTTCTTAATTATTGCTCTGATGGTGGAAATGGGGATTTCATGTTCATATTCACCCTGATGTGCTAAAAAATGTAAATATGAATAGGAATATACTTCAGAGATATTTTACTCATAAGAATTTCTAGGGGTGCCAATAATGGTAGCCAAGATGCATTGGAGAAAAACTCCAATTTCCCCCCACTTTCAATTGTTTTTCTTGAATGAAAGTTTAGAATTTTTTGAATGACAGATCAACAAGATAAATGATGCAGATTTATTTTCACAGCCAACCTTTGCTATACCCCAAAAAGAGATTAAAAAGCCCCTTCCCTTAAGATATATAACTAATTTGTCGAAACAAGCAAGCACAAATTAGCTTGGATGGTTATGCAGTGTCATGCAAACAAGATCTGTTGCTGTAATTTGCTAGCAAGTAGTGAACTCAACAAACTATTGCATAGCACTGAATATCTTGTTTGAATAGAGTCTTCATATTTTAAGATCATAATGCATGCGCACATTCATAACACCATCACGATCCATAGCCAGAGGTCCCTGCAACTCTCTCATCTCCTATTTTAAACTTGCACTGTTAGGCTGATAATCAAATTACTTTTCGAAGCCAGAGGATGATGCCTCCTTGACATCCCGTTTCTGTTCCGTGTCAGAACTTCTCTGGGCATTTGTCTAAATGAATCTGTAGAGATTCTCTGCTTGTGCCAGGGAGAAATGTCAAGGTTAAATAATCCCTTATGAAATAAGCATTTATTATAGGGGGCATGACATGGCAGCATAGTTTTGGGGTCGGCTCCTATATATGTAAGCAGATGAACAGTATCAGCGCTCCCTTCACGGCTCACAGCCCATGAAAAATGTCAGCGGCTCCCCTCAGACTAGACTCATTGCCATTATTGATGCTTTCAATACTCTTTAAATCCTACTGTGCCACTAAAACGTCAGGAAAGAATGGCACACATATTCTAATATACCTCATAAACAGCACCGTACTGGGGGGATTTTGTGAACCTGTGTTTTTAACATGAATCTCAAGCAATCTTTGAGGACTTCGTCCAAAGCAGAAAAAACAGTTTGATGCTGTTATACAAAGAGGCTGATTATGTGAAGTTGTGTAGATGACTAAAAACCTCCCCGTTTATTCCTCAAACACCTTCATTAAAATTCCACACCAGCTCTCTGATGCTCGCGGCAAAGACTGAGGGAGAGCAGCGGACCCCTAGAGGAGTCATTTTTATTCTGGAGCATGAATGCCTCAGCCAAGGTGTCACCTAATCGGAAAAAAACAGAGAAAACAACTGGCGGAGAATCAGCACACTTCCGTGGACCAAGCATTTCAATTAATCCCATAATGTTTGGCGTAACCCATCCCCCAACCCCCTTCTCATTAATGCCAAACATGTTTAACACTCATATCAGGGAATGTTTATATTAAAACTCCGTCCTTCATATATTAGAGTTCCCCAAGTCTTTAATCTGCCCTGATGTGAAATCTCGATATGGTACGTCAGCAGTCCCGTCTCTGCAGTCGCTCATTTTGATCTGGGTCATATTATGGCACAGTTTCTCTCTCGTTTCTTTTAACGCTGCTCTTTCTTCTTGTTCATTATTCTTCTTGATCTCCTTCTGCTTTTGAAAGTGTGCCGGACTCTTGATGATATGAGCTCCCTCACTGTCTTTGTGGACACAGCTTCTGAGGATTCTTTCACTGACAGTTATTTAACTTCAGGGACTGACGTATGATTGTAGTCATACTTGTCTGTGTATTTTGCTTAATGCCTCAAGCACATGATGTTATAGGACAGCTGGAACATACACAAGCCTAACTTCATATGATACTTCAGCTATGATGAGTGTTGTCATTGGCAGAGAATTCGTGTTTAGAAACAGATCCTGAGATTTCCCAATTTAATAATCAAACTGGCTTCTCTTTGTTTCGGAAGGTTCTGAATACCTTCGCCTGGCAGTATTTGATTGTTTATGCAAATAGCAGAATGCATTTTAATTTGTCTGCCGACTTCATTGAAACCTGACCTGAATGAACGTCTGTCTTTTCCACAATGGAGAGACAGGCATTGTCCTACTAGTTCTGAGCCTCTGGCAATGCCCCTGGTACTGCCACTGCGAGTGTTTAAACACTTCAAGCACTGACAAATATTGGTGATGAAGTGTTTATGCAGTGAGTTTGTGGTCTAATCAAACAGACACACACACACGTTTGTTTTTCTATTATTTTCCATTGATGTTCTGAAAGGTTAGGTACTAAAACCTAACCCTCACAGATATTTTTAAGACATTCTTTATTTGGCTATTTCCCACATATCATGGTTGTGCACCATTCAGAATCGATTTGAGAATGCCTTTTGAATTCCAATTCAGTTCCTGAATTTGAACTGAATTGTTTGATTGTACAAAAGTATAATTGAAATAAATTGAGATTCAAAAACATTCACATGACTGTAATACTTACTGTAGCTAAGTGATAGATAGATAAGATAGATAGATAACTTTTAGTATGTATATTTCATCATGTTTAATTAACTGATATTTAAACTACCTTTTGTGAATCATTGTGGAAGAACACTTAAAGGATTAGTTAACCCAAAAATTATGTCATTAATTACTCACCCTCATGTTGTTCCAAACCCATAAGGATGATGCCACCAGGCAACTTTTTTTGAGTAATGTTGCTTTCATGGCACTTTCTCACTGAGAATGGGTAACAAATTTATGTCTGGATATTTTGCACTCTGGATACTTGTTGTAGGCTCTGTGTCTCACCTAGTTGCCCGCTGATGCCAACATTAACCAAAGTTGCCCAGCAATATTGCTCAAAAAGTTGCCCCATGTGACATCATCCTAAGACCTTTCTTCGGAACACAAATTAAGATATTTTGATGAAATCTGAGAGCTTTCTGACCCTGCATAGACAGCTACGCAGCTGACACATTCAAGTCCCAGAAAGGTAGTAAGGACATCGTTAAAATAGTCCATGTGACATCAGTGGTTCAATCGTAATTTTATGAAGCTACGACAATACTTTTTTTTTTTTTTATATGCATGTGTCTGGTGCTGCTGGCGTTCTGATGTAGAACATCCTTCTCTCTTAGTTCCTCATCTGTTTATTCTGTTTCGAATATGTAAGTCATCCTCTCTGTCAAAATCTTTAGACATGTTTACGAAGAATGTTTTATGTACAGCATTCGTCTTTCTCTGCTAAACAAGGTGCAGTGCATCCAGGTTCTACGTCAGAATGGCGGCTCTTGGATCAACAGCACCATGTGCATGCATCATGATACTCTCATGAAAGCGCATCAAAAATGACACAGAAGAGAAGAAATTGTTGAATGAAGTCATTATTTTTGTTTTCTTTGTGCACAAACAGTATTCTCGTAGCTTCATAACATTGCGGTTGAACCACTGATGTCACATGGACTATTTTAATGATGTCCTTGCTACCTTTCTTGGCCTTGAACGTGCCAGTTCCGTTGCTGTCTATGCAGGGTGAGAAAGCTGTCGGATTTGATCAAAAATATCTTAATTTGTGTTATGAATATGAACTAAATGTCATTAATGACAGAATTTAGTGAACTGTCCCCTTAATTTTCCAGAATGCATTGTTTAATTTATTTGATTTGACCTTCACATTCTTCTACATATCATTCCATCATGAATTCAATTTTCTCAAGTCTGAATTTTGCACAATCCTGACACCTACACATTTTCTACATACTAAAAAAAAACAACAAAAAAAACAAGTCCTTTCTGTTTGAAAGAAATACAAGGCCTAGATTAAAAAAACTAAAAGCACTTTATAGTATATTATATAGTATAACAGAAAAGAGCTTTTAAAGTCTCCATGTTGAAAGAACAAAACCCAGAGCTGAGATCAAATACCCTATAATGAGGACTCCCTCTACTCCATTGAGTCAGACAGCAACAACAGCTGCAAAGCAATTATGGCAAGTGTGCTTTGCTGTTAGACATTATGCAACTAACCTGCTAAACAGAGCATTTAGCGGAGGTACTATCAAAACCAAGTGATATCTTTTTTTGACCTTCTAATGCATATTTTAGATATCTAAATGTCTAAAGAGTGGAAGTATTGAAGTTAATATCTTTTACTGAACATTTGAGCTCCCAATGCTGTCGGTCAAATGAGCAAAACACTTTAAGTTTAATGCTTTATTTCCATGATGGGAGCTATATACTTTGGACATCTCATTTATTTGTATTTGGTAATCTTTAGATTATACTGTTAATTAATGAAGCAACGTTTTCTTAGGGATTTTAGGGACATTTACCCAGCATCCAATTTTTAGAACCAGTGAAATGTTGTTTTCATAGTACATTTTCTCTTTATTATTAAAAAGCACTGTTAGAATGTTGCTCCATATAAGTACCTCAAACTAAGGTATTCATTAAGGATACTGAGCTCATTTTGCAAAGGCCAACCCATCTGAACATTATTTAAAGCATTTTATTGGTAATTCTCTGGTCAGGGTGTGCAGGTGAAGTTTAACATTCTTAACTGTAACTGGCCCCTTATCTGACCCAGAGAGAGTTAAATGAAGTATTTCTTGCATGGTTGCCCCATGAAGATCAGCAGATACTGCCTCAGAGACTTTGCTCCAAAAGGTACGAGCCATGTGCTAGCTTTCTGAACTCAACAGGGCAATATGTCTTTTCCTCCCTGAGCACAGCTGGAAGTCATCCTCCTTCTCATTACTTAAACTGTCAAGATCGGCCCCAAAAAATTCTGCACTGCATCCATGAGCAAAGAACAAAATTCAATCACACCACAATGGCACTGGCCTCATTTCTTTCAGGAAAGTGCATCATGTAGTTAAACTACACACGATGAAACTACAGTTTTACTGCAAAGTCAGTTTTTACTGACCTGATTCCTAATACACTGATGCAGCTCTTTCTTCCATGGAAAACTCAAATTGCCCGATTTAACAATGTTTCACTGTACATGTTTCCAAGCTTACCTTTTTACCATGCCACTATTCAATTAATTGACTGATATTTGATAGCTGGTTGTGTTGCAATGGTAGAGTGCACATGTCAGCATCAGGTAAAGATTTTATTCTCTTGATTTGCTTGCTTATATAAATAACGTCTTGATAATTCATGTTGCAGTCATCCAAGAATAACTGACGTCTGTTTTCACAACAAAGAGTATATGACTGATAAGATAAGAAGAGAACTGAATTTTGAATTTAGAACAATGTATTAGCTTTTGTCGTTGAGTTTACAATTATTGTTTATCAGCCTACATGACTTAGAATAAAATAAAATAAATAGAATATAGGCAATTCTTAATAAACAAGACACTGAATCCTTTATTTAACCGATTTGTTCAATCCGGCTGATTCATTCATGAACATAGCAAGAGACCATCTTTATGAATGGATCACTGAATCATTGATGTTGTCACAACAGGATTGAGACGGATAAGGTTGGTACAGGTTATACGAACTTCTTTATTTCCACAGATAGATTGCCAAGTCAAACGGGTAAGTATCAACATAAACAGTCTCAGGAAGCTCACTTAACTGAAGATATAAATCCTTATCTTTTTCTTTCAGTTAAATCCACACGAAACTCAGAAGTCCATTGAAGCAAATCCAACAGGTAAGTAATAGTCTAGGAGGAACGGTATAACAATTCCTAACTGCACAGGCAGTTATAAATCTGCATTTTTGGAGGGGCCGAAAACTAACCATTAACATGAATCAATAACTTATAGTTCAATAGCAATAGTTTGAACAAGTTATTTATATATAAAAAAAAAAAAAAAAAAAAACCCACACACAACTGAACAATTGAATTAAACAAAGCAAATAACAAATCTTTGAAAGAAATCTATATATATATATAATAATAATATATATATATATATATAATGATTAAAAGAAACCTTGAAATTGTCCATTGATGAGTGAAAGTGATCCTTGTAATCCTTGCATGCAGAGAAATACAAAAGAGAGAAGAATAATGATCCAAAATAGTCCATCCAAGATTCACACCAAAAGTTTGTTCTTCATCCTTATGCATCAAAACCAATAGGATCCACAAGCAAAGCCAGCAAAGCTTCATGAATAGAAGTCCATTTGATCTAATTTCACGAATAACCCAGAAAGCAGACAATAATATGTATCAAGAAGTCCTTTTCTATAAATACAAAGGATAAACTAACATTAGCAAAACATAGCCTCATAGCAAACATAAACAATCATAATGAAAATCATAAACATTGAAAAACAGAAAATAACAAATGAATCTTACTTCAATTGAGCAAGAAACTAGAAGTTTCTCAATCAGGACAGCTTCACTTTGGCAATGCAGCAGGAAAGCCATGCTTTCCTCTGCCCAAACAAATTTAACTTCTACTACACAGCTTACTTTTAAACCCAATGCATGAGCACTTTTGTACTCCCTAGTGGTGAGTAGTATGGAACATGATAACAGACTCAAATCGGTTACAACGGGTAAGCGGTTACAAATGGTAAGTGAGGGGAGCTACAGATAATCATGCAACCTTGAGACCATACAACCATGTGTGTTTGGTGCTGTCTTATGAAGAGGGTCTGATGAGGCTGATGGCAGGCAGGTGTGATGATTGTTGAGTGTGCACAGGTGGTAGCCAGAGGGGATGACGGCAAATGTAGTGTGTTGAGATGGCTGAGCTGGTGGCTGTAACAGTACCCACCCCCTTGAAGGAGCGGCTTCCAGACTCTCCAAAAATAACAAATTCCCGAAGGGTGGTGGAGCAGAAATGGAACAGGAGGAGGGACTGAGGACCAGGTCCATGCAACAAAGCACCTGGAGACTGAGGCAGAGCAGGAAGCCAGCCAGAGCAATGGCCCCCCAGGGCGGAGTAGGCAGAGCTGAGGCCCACCAGTGCGGTGCAGGTGGAGGCAAGTCCCACCAGAGTGGAGCCAAGGCCCACCAGGGCGAAGCAGGTGGAGTAGAAGCCCACCAGGGTGGAGCAGGCAGAACTGGAACATAGAGCACAGACAGATTAGCAACAGCCTCTACGACCACAAGGCAGGCAGAGAGTTTGCAGACGGCCTCCCTGGCCATGACAGGACTGATGGACAGTACCGTATCTTGAACAGGAAGCTTAGAAGGTTTTTATATGGCTTCCTTGGCCGAGGCAAGATATTCAAAGGATTCAAAAACGGTCTCCTTGACCACAACAGGACAGGTAGAGAGTTTATCAGTAATTGCCAATATCATGAGAGGATCTGAAACTGACCCCACCACTTCAGGAGATTCTGCAGCAGAAGCCACCACCTCGGGAGGAGTTTGAGTGAATTCAAAGACTAGAGTGACCTTTGGGGAAGACTCAAGGACAGAAGTAAGCTTTAGCGCAGACTCATGAACTGTAGTCGGCTCTGGGGAGAACTCATTAATTAGAACGGATTTCTGGCTTAACTCTAGAGCAAGATCGAAATCCTGGCTGAGCTCTGGGATGAGAACGAAATCGCCTCCTCGTTCAGATGCTGAAGTCGGCACTGGACAGTGTTCAGAGACTAAAGCCTGTACTGAGCTCTGGTCAGGAGCTTGAGCCTGCACTGGACTCTGGTCAGGGGCTGGAGCCCTCTCTGGGTTAAACTTGGAAACAGAAGCCTTCTCTGGGCTCAACTCTAGAACTGGAGCCCTAACTGAGCTAAACTCGGGAACAGAGGCCCTCTCTTGATTAGACTTGGGAACAGAGGTCCTATCTGGGCTAGGCTTGGGAATAGAGGCCCTCACTGGGCTAGACTCTGGAATGTAAGTCATCTGTAGGTTTTCATTCACTGGAAGGGATTCATAGACTGGGGCAGGCTCAGTAACAAATTCAAGAACTGGAGAAAGCTCCTGGCTTAACTCTAATGAGCATGGGATCTAGGCTGGGCTCTGGAGTAGACTCAGAGATCTCCCAGATTAGAGTGGATTCTTGAGTGGATTCTGAGGGTTCCCAGGCTGAAGCGGGTTTTTGTGGAGCAGACTTTTGACTGAACTCTGGAATTGGAACGAATTCTGAATTAGTTCAGACTGTAATGGATTCTGGATTTAACTTGATAAACTGAGCGGATTCAGGGGCTGGAGCCGACACTGGAGTGGATTCTTGAGTGGATGTAGGAGCAGACCTAGAAACGGCCCATGCATTCAGGACAGCTATGAGGTTAAAGGTGAAGACAGTTTTCTTGACTATGGCAGCAGCTGCCATTCTGGAGCGGGTTGTCTAGGAACATTGAACTAGAAACCCCAGGGGTCAAGTTCTCCAGGACCACCAGACTTGGGACCCCTGGAGTCAGGTCCTCCAGGACCACCAGACTTGGGACCACCGGAGTCAGGTCCTCCAGGACCACCGGAGTGGACTTAGCTGCTCTGCTCCTTCTCAAACTTTGCTTGTGAGACTGAGACAAAGCTCCAGAAATGCTCTAGCAGATTTTGCCTTCCCTAGGGGGTTGAACTCTGGGACTGGAACCGAATTACTGGATTCTGGGACTGAAGCGAATACAGGAGGGAGTGTAGGAGTAGTAGTGGAAATCGGTGGCCCTGATGAGTGATGACTGAACGTCGGTGGACATGTAGTATGCAGACTCTGGACTGGCGGCCATGACGGGTAATGACTGAACGTCAGTGGTCATGATTGGTGAAGACTTAGACGAAGGACTGGAAGGAGTGGATCGACTCAGCAGCAGGACATAATACATGCACTCCGCGAGCAAGCCCGTAAGAAGGTTCTGGTCCATTGGTGCTCAAATTCTCCTTATTTTATGGTCTGGTCTTCTGTCACAACACGATTGAGATGGACAAGGTTGGTACTGGTTATACGAGCTTCTTTATTTCCACAGATAGATTGCCAAGTCAAACGTGTAAGTATCAACATAAACAGTCTCAGGAAGCTCACTTAGCTGAAGATATAAATCCTTATCTTTTTCTTGCAGGTAAATCTACACGAAACACAGAAGTCCATTCAACAAATCCAACAGGTAAGTAACAGTCCAGGAGGAACTGGATCCAAACGGTAAGTGAGGGGCGCTACAGATAATCATACAACCATGTGTGTTTGATGCTGGCTTATGAAGAGGGACTGATGAGGCTGATGGCAGGCAGGTGGGAGCCAGAGGGGATGATGGGAAATGTAGTGTGTTGAGATGGCTGAGCTGGTGTCTGTAGGAGCATTCCCGCCCTATCATAATTACCCTAATTACGAGATAGCAACTTGTAAAAAGTATTCATGTCCTTGTAGAACTCGTAATTACAAATTGTGAACGGGGAGTTTTCTTAGAGCTACGGCTTGTACCACGTGACCGATGCACCTCACGCAGAAACAGAGATAAATGGTGGTGCTTTCAAAGAAAGCTTTTACTACTCCTCTAAAAAAGGGTAAAATAGATACATATATGTACCTGTATATATGTGTATGTACATGTACATGTAGATACCATAATTTACAATAATATAAAAACATTATATAAGTATTCATACTGTTATAATTTTGTTTTTCTTTGTTTAGGTTAGCAATAACACATGTATCGCTGTCATTAATAATAAAAAACTGTTAGTAATTTTTTTTTTTTTTTTACCTCACACACTTTCTGTGTCCTGCAATAGTTAGCAGTAGCGTACAAATGTAATGTTATGTTTTTTACAGCTGCCAGTAACATTCTTTCACGCGGTCGCGGGTTCATTTTGTTGACTGTCACTATAGAAAAGGATAATCCCCAGCCCGAGGACGTGAACAGCACCGAGTTGAACATCACGTGTTGTCATCTCAGAATTACGGTAATTACGACATGGCGTGAATGCAGCATGTGACAGTTGAGTGCGCCCAGGTGGTAGCCAGAGGGGATGATGGGAAATGTATTGTGTTGAGATGGCTGAGCAGGTGGCTGTGACAGGCGTACCCAATTCATTCAAAAATGCAGATTCGTTCAGTAATGATACATCACTGTGGGTTGCTCAGAGACTTTGTTCTGAAAAAAAAAAATCATTGGGAAAATTGACTATATTGTGTCTAAAAATAGTCACTTGATATTAACCCTCTACTGCATAGTGTTGCCCTCAGGCAACGGAAAGTTTTTCTTATGCCCCATGTTCAGTACATGATTATTTTTAAATGATTGCAACCAATTAAAATGTTTGAAAAGTATCAAAGAACAGTCCAATAAGGTGTGGGAGTCACTATCAAGCACCACTTGAAGGCGGGACATCCTGTTCTGACACATGGTCACAGGCGCACATGGTGTGAGAAAAAGATGAAGAAAGCACATGGGCTCATGCGGTCTCAGAATTAACTTATTTGAGAAATGATGCCATGAGCCAAATTTGAATGAAAACTATAGCATAAAATGTATAAAAAAGAAAAAAAAAAGTCTTATCTAGAAAGGCAGGAGCTTGAACACCACTTGGGGTCATGGCTGTGTGTACTTGTATCGAATAGAATAGAATCTTTTTTTACTGGTCTGTGTCCAGTTATACAGTCATGCATTGCTATCAAATGGCTTTACCACCATCTTGACCTGATAAGTAGTCCTGCATCCATAAAGTATAAAGTAGGCAAAAACAGTATGTGAAGAGAGTAGTATTTCTAAATTCACAGTATTCAAAAAACAGTAGACAAAAAAAAAAAAATCGCCAGATGACCTACTATTTCTGGAGAGATCCTGAAGTGTGCATTCAGTGGACACTTTGCTATCCCATGAGGCAACGGGAGAGGATTTGTGAATGGCAGTGAAGTCACCCAACTAATGCTGGTAGGTCACATGACGATGAAAACATGACGAATGTAGTACATCCAGATTACAATCATACTACTCAGACAGTACACAATTTTGGAAATGGCCATGCTCTTTTTATAGTGCACTTTCAGATAGTAAACTACAACTGCCATGGATTGTATTGGCATTGATACATTTGGCTCAGAAGGCTTTAGTTGTTCATTGAATCATTCCGAGTGTTTATACATATTACTGCATTTCAGGAAATGGCTTTCTGGAATATCAACTCTGGCTCTTGTTCACACTTGACCCGAAACACTGAGGTGTGAAAAGGGCTCTCATGTTAAAAGAGAAGTTAAAGAAACAGCTCAAGGTGGTAACATCTGAGTCATTTTTAACAGCAAGGTCTGCGTTAATGCTGTATCAAGGCCTGTAAGCTGCCTATTTGCTTTTAGGGCAAATATTTATCACCTGGACAGCACAACAAAAGGGTAACCATTGCAGCTCTATTTCATCAGGAGATCCTCCTCTGCCAGAATCTCCATCTATGACTCAGATGTCACCTCTGATTGATGGCGAGCACTTAGCGTTCCCACAAGGGGCCCATGAGCACCTGAGAGCAGTGATGTGGCTAGACAAGACTGATGCCTCATCCGAGCGGATGGATTGACCGCTCATCTTCAACGGCACAGGCAAAAGGGCAGGGGGCTTGATTTCACAGGGAGAGTAAAGTAAATATGCCCCCCTTGACATTCCAGCGGTTTCCAGCGGGGCTATCAAACTCCTTTCTGTCAGCGGTAAGATAACACTTTGCGATGGCTCTGATTTAGTGGGGACTGTTGATGCATTGATTTACATCTCATCTCTTGTCTGTAAACCATCCATTAATGCATGAGAGGTGCATTATCTCTATGCATGTTTGCACCACAGACAGGAGCAGGAAATAAGATGTCTTCACGCCTTTTCCGCCTGCTAGTTTTTTTCACCTCAGAATTTAATCTCTAAAAACTCCTGGGCCGTGGGAGACTGCCTGGCATATCAACAAGAAACTTTGTAACCTTTCGATGACCCATCCGTAATGAGTTTTAACTCGCATCTGTCATAGAATGTGTTGACAATGACAACTCTGAGCGCCACATGCTGAGAGGAATTCTAAACAGCCTGGAGAACCGGCAAACATCTATGTTTACGCATGGAGTAACTATTATGATTTTGATGCTTTGGAAAACTCTGGTAATGGCTCTGTGGTTGCATTCTTGGGCTCACGAGAAATGTTTTTTTTTTTTGACACTTCTTGTGTGAAGGAAGCGGAGCGGTCATGGCTCGGGGTGCCACGTATTAGAGTCAGTGGTGAGTCTGCAGTGTGTTCCAAGTCATGCCTTTGACAGATGCCACATTAGCATGATCAGACTGGTCTGGCCAGATCGTCCGTCCTGTCATACTGGGCACTGGCTGTCTTGACTGAATACATAAGTGTGTTATAAGGCCAGAAAACAGCCTGGAGAACTGAAGGCTGGGGCAGCCTCTTGCTTTGGAGCCAAAGCAGTGTAGATCTGGAGAATATGGAGCCACAACTCGGGCAATTACTGGCAAGTGATTTATTTAACAACATAGCCAATATCAAATTAGTTTGTCCACCTTGCTCACAGTCTCATGTCAGTCTAGTTACTTTTGTCTTGCACTACCAAACTGTCACCCTTTTCAGCTCGTTTCAGAGAACTGTCATGTTTAAATGCAGAATTTACACTACAGTTAAAAAAGGTTGGCATCTGTAAGATTTTTTTTTTTTTAATATTAAAGGTCCCATGGCATGAAAATTTCACTTTATGAGGTTTTTTAACATTAATATGAGTTCCCCTAGCCTGCCTATGGTCCCCCAGTGGCTAGAAATGGCGATAGGTGTAAACCGAGCCCTGGGTATCCTGCTTCACCTTTGAGAAAATGAAAGCTCAGATGGCCCAATCTGGAAACTTCCCTTTATGTCGTCATACGGGGAAAGGTCACCTCCCCTTTCTCTGCTTTGCCCGCCCATGAGAAAATGAGCTACTACCGTGCAAGGCGAGCGCAATATTTTTTTTCCTTGAGAGACATCATGGCTTGCAAACGAGCAACATGATAGTTGCACAGTGTTTGGATGTACAAATGAACACCGAAGTATTTTTTTAGTTCCTTCATCCGAGCCTATGGCTAGCATTAGCTACATGATAATAACTGTAACAGCATACATAAACAAGCCAACTAAAGTACTGTATCCAGACACAATATTTTAAACTAACCATTCGGAGACGTCCTGCTGTAGCCGCTGAGTTGCAGCTTCTTCATCCGGTGCTTCTCCATCCGGATCAGATTCTGGGTCAAACTGAAAAGCTTTAAGGACTGTGTGTCTACGAGCCATTGCGATACATCCAATGTCAACATTAGCGCATGATAGCGCAAGCTGGTTAAGCCCACACCCCCACCCTCCACCTTGCCCCGCCTCTCTCGTCCTTAAAGCTACAGACACAGAAATGGCGCGTCCTAAGGAAGGCTCATTATGGGACTGGCTCATAGTGGCTGAAATTCTGCACCAAGGCTGAATTTCGGGAAACAGACTTCAGATACAGTATTAGGGACCACTTAGGCCTATATAAAAGCATCCACAAAGCAGCATGTCATGGGACCTTTAAGGTCTCTTATGATCACCAAGACTGCATTTATATGATCAAATATACAGCAAAAACAGTAATATTGTGAAATAGTACTACAATATAAAATGTTTTCTATTTTATTATATTTTTTAATATTTTTCCTGCAATTAATTCCTGTGATGGCAAAGCTGAATTTTCAGCAGCCAGTACTTCAGTCTTCAGTGTCACATGATCCTTCAGAAATCATTCTAATGCTGATTTCGAGGTCAAGAAACATTTCTTATTATTATCTGCATTGAAAACAGCTTAATATTTGCTTAATATTTTTGTGGGAACCACAATACCTTTATTTATTAGGATTATTTGATTAATATAAAGGTTAAAAGAATAGCATTTATTTGAAATATAAATATTTTGTAATGTTATAAACGTATTTACTGTCACTTTTGATCAATTTAATGTGTTAAAAAAAGCTGACCCAAACTTTTGTACAGTAGTGTACATGTTGTAATATCTTTCAATATAACATATATAGTTTCTAAATACATTGTATATTATATTTCTAAATAGATTTAATAAGATACTGCAATATATTACATTATATACAAGTGTAATCTGTTATATAGATTTTTTGTTACACCAACACATCATTCAAAAAGATGTATCCAAACTTTGGTATGTTGCAATCAGTGATAAGAGTGAGTGGCTCAGTGATGCTATACTTGATATATTGCTTCAAAAGGCAACTTTTGAAAGTTTAAATGAGTGTGAGATTAATGTAATGGTAGAGGGGATGATCAGTCATGACTTAAATGATGTTCTGTTCCCCACACAGTGCTTTTACACTGTTGGCCTCAGAAGATATTGAATATACCACACAAATTGAATGAACTACTTTTATGGTATTTTTGTCATTTTTACAGCCACAGTTTGGACAAAAGCACCTTGTGTGTAGCACAGAAAATAAAAAAATAAATGAGCAATAATCATTTGGCCTTGGGTAAAGTAATAGGATCCTCTAAATCTACTTGAAAATGGCACCAGAGCCAAGTTTGAAAAATGGAACTAGAGTGGCTGTAATGTGGGTTTCACGTTCATGTTTTCATGTCTTTTATTTTGGAGTTTAGTCATGTTATTCCCTTGTATGTGTGTTATGTTCTAATTGGTTCTCTTGTTCATTGTGTCAAGTTCTGATTGGTCATCCTAGTCATGTGTCCTGTCTCTCATTGGTTGGTTCTTGTCATGTGACCTGTATTGTTATTGTTTTTAAATTATTGGGTTCTCGCTATGCTCACCTCCAGTGGTCTGAATGTTACAGAATACACAATCCAACCATGAACCCAGAAGTTTCACGCCTCCTCCACCTTTGTCAAGACTTTTGTGGTTTGTGTCATCTTGTGGATTTTAATGATGTGGCACTTAAGGACATTTTTCGTTTTGGCTTGTATGAACCCTCACGTTCTCAGTTGCCTGGGGGAAAGATCATCTGGTCTCTGGAGAGATATATTGACTGCTTTGTTGCTAAGTGGCTCTGCATTTACTGTGGGGATTGCTGATGAAGAACCCTGCTATCCTCCAGTATCTGCCACACCTGAGTATTTGCACGTAATGTCAGGAGTTGTTCACATCATGCCTGCTCACGTCATGCCTGCCAAGCTATCGCCTGTTCACGACATGTCTTGCCTACCAAGCCAGCTACTCCAGCGCATGCTCCTGTCACGTCTGCTACACCTAGGCCTCTGCTAACATCATGTCTGCTAAGCCAGGGCCTGCTAACCTCACATCTGCTATGCCAAAGCCTCTTCACGTCATGTCTACCAAGCCAAAGCCTGCTTGCGTTATGCCGGCCAAGATGGCCGCCACGCCTGATTCCCCTGCCAAGATGGCCGCCACGCCTGAGCCTCACCACTCCACGGCCATCACGTCAGAGCCTTGTCATGCCACGGGTGCCAAGCAAGTTTCCCCTTAGGATTTTTTTTGGGGGGGTGCCTATAGTACACAAGCTCCGACAGATGCGGCGCTTGGGCCAAGATTGTCAAGAATGATTGTCAGTGTGATGGACCCACCACTGATGTCAGTGCGAGCAGCTGACATCCCCGGGGCCTCAGCACTGGCTGTCACAGAGACTGTTCCCCTGACCTCAGTGCTTCCTGTTATGGCGGTAGCCATCCTGAGTGTTTGGGCTGCACACTGAACTCTAGAGGTCTCTCCTATCCACGAGTCTGCCTCCGAGGTGGCGGCGTCCGCTGCAGAACCTCCAGAGGTGGCGGCGGCGTCCTATGCAAAACCTCCTGAGCCAGTGGTGTCCGCTTCTGAACTCTCTGCTTGTCCTGCCACGGCCAAGGAGGCCGTTCATGAACTTTGTCTGTCCTGTTACGGCCACAGAGGCCGCTGTTAACCTCTCTGTGCTCTCTGTTCCAGGCCTGCCTGATCCGCCTTGGTGGATACCTGCTTTGATGTGGTTGTCATCTGTTCCACTTTGGGGATTTTTGCTCCTGTCTGCACTGCTGACATGGTGGTCCTCTGCTCCACCATTGCCTCCTGCTCTGCCTGCTCCGCCATGTATTTCTGCTCTGCCGGCTCCGTCATGGCTCCATGCTCCCCTGGATCTGACCTGGTGGTCTCCTGCTCCACTATTCCACAGTCTGCCTCTGATCCACGGCCCAGGTCCTCCATTGTTCCACTGTCTGCCACTGCTCCCCAGCCCAAGCCCTCCTGTATTTCACTGTCTGACTTATGTTCTTGCCCGGTGTTCCACGCTCCATGTCATGATCCAGGTCCTATTTCTCTTCATGTGTCTTGCCCTCTGTCCCTCCCCCTGTTCCACCTCCGCTCTGCCACCCTCCTGGACTTGTTTGGTTTTGGGTTTTGTTTGGGCGCCTGAAGCCGCCTTTAGAAGGGGGGGATATGTAACGTGGGTTTTGTTTCTTGTTCGTCTTTTTATTTTGGAGTTTAGTCATGTTATTCCCTTGTCTGTGTGTTATGTTCTGATTGGTTCTCTTGTTCATTGTCATGTTCTGATTGGTTGTCCTAGTCATGTGTCCTGTCTCTCATTGATTAGTTCTTGTCATGTGACCTGTATTGTTTGCTATAAGTAGCCATTATGTTGCCATTGTCTCTCGTCGTGTATTGATGTTGTAACCTGCTGTCGGTGAGTCTAGTCTGTTCAGGTCAAATCTGATCCGGTCAAGTCTGTGTTTGGATTATGTTTGGATTACTTTTGTAAATAAAACTGCACTTGGATTCTCACTATGCTCTCCTCTAGTGGACTGAATGTTACAGTGGCACAAGCACTATGTCAGCATAGTTTTAAACCAGGAACCATCATGATTATTTCTAATTGAAAGTTTCAGAATTAGAATACAGTAAGTGAACTTCTTGGAAACCTAAGCTGTCATTGTTTATAGTGCTCTTTATGTTTTGCTTCATTTGATCCCAACCGGTGTTTGTCTTTCATCTTACATCAGTGGCGAAAGCCATTTTCATTCTTGATGTTTTTGGCTCTCACTGATGGTCTTGCTTTTGTGCACTTGTTTTCTTTGAGTCTCTTGAGAGCCTATTTCCACTTAAATTCACACTGAAGATACCAATCTGCAATGTTCCAAGGTGTTAACCCCAGCACCTCTGTTACAACACAAGTACCTGCGCTACAGTCACTTACAGTGTGTATCTAAAATGCAATCACTCTCCACTCACAAATACAGACAATGTCACAGAGTTTCAATAAATGGGCTATTGTTGCTCAAAATCAATAACAACTTACAAGCCTGTGGGAAACCTTGAGGTTAGTGGAAGGCTAAGAGGGCAGTATGTGTTTATGAGAAGTTTTGAAAATGAAAACTTTGTGCATGTGTGTCGGTAATCAAGTGAATATATTAAAATATAAAGGTTGAATGCTGGGTTCTTCACAATGAAGTAGATTTTTCGTACCATAGACATGCAGACAGACTAGAAAACTAACATTCATTCTGATGAAAAATAGACACATTGATAAAGATGTATATTCTTTGTAAAGCCGCTCTGGAACATTTATTGTCACAGGCATTATACAAATGAATTGAATTGAGGAAAAAATTGAATAGAATAGTATTCATATTACATTTGAAGCTCAAAATCATGCATCACTTTCATTCTATAAATCTATAACAGCCAAAATGAGTTATCCCTTTCATATACATTGAGAATTCTTGAACTGTTCTATTGGATTTGCTTCTTGTATATATTTTAAAATTGAAAATAGATTCTGTAGGATTTATAAGTAAAAGTGGAACAGTAGTTATGTAATAGTACCAGTTACAAAATGATTTTATATTCCTGTTAAAGTGCTTTATTTCTTCAGAAATTTGTGCTAAACCAATGCACAATTTAAAATTGAAGAATATAGGTTTATATTTTTCCACCTGCATAAAAACATTTTTTTGTGTGGGTGTGTGTGTGTTGTCATTGAGTAAACACTAAAAGGAAAAGGGGACAAAAGGTGACTTTAAATTATTTAAACTATTATTATTAGTAGTAGTAGTAGTATTTTTTGTTGTTGTTATTATTATGAATGTATTTAATATTGTTGTTATTATTATTAATCTATTAAAATGTCAATAAAATGTTGAAAATGAAGTCATATTTCTTATTTTCCTTTAAGAATTTTTTTAACTATATTTTTTAGTAATCAATTTTTAAAGTAATCAACTGTAGTTAGTTCACCTGTATCAATGTTAATAATATATATAATATTCAACTATTTTATAAAATAGTTGGATACTGTTTGGACAGCAGGGTGCCTTTGATTCACAAAACAGCTTGTTTGATTCTAAGGTTCAAAGACAGGGTGGAAAATGGTCATGTACTACCGGTCACATACAATGTGAACAAAATTCAGTGTAAGTGGACTTCAGGGAAAAAATGCTAAAAAATGTATGATGTGGCCCTTTTAATCTATACAGGAGGTTGACCTCATATTCCATCATATGCCATGATCTGTATCAAGTGCTTTGATTAAACCATATTTAACATCAGAAAATCGGGCCAGACTGGAAATGAGTGATCAAAGGAAAACTTGAATGGGCCAAATCACCAGTGCAAGATTCCAGCGTATCATTTGTTGCATAAAATCTATTTCTTTAAAGACAAATGAAAGGAAAAAGTGATCAAAGATGAGAATGATTCACTTAAGTAAGAGTTTAAGTCAGAAATTAGTACATTTAAGCATATAAGTTATGCGTAACAATATATCAAAGACGGAAATCACAACCAGCAATGTATTCTTTGATCTCAATGTAAGGTACACTGCATCAGTAATCCTTCTGCTAATTAAACACAATGTGAGTTAAACTGGGTAAACTGTTCAAGTTTTCTAACAACCTTTAGATCTTCCTCACAATAATCACCAACCAGTGCCAGACCTCCTCAGCTCCCACTAAAATTGTATTTCTTTCTTCTTTTACCTTTAATAGGCCAAGCTTGCTCGATTATGACTGCTAGAAACCGACCCATGCTGTTATACAACATTGCCTTGAACCAGTTTGGTGCTCTTTGTATCTCTTTTTCTGTCTAATAATTACAGTTTGGTACTTAATCATGTCAGTCGTTCTCTCACACACGCACCCAAGGATTAGCTGGAGGTTTCTGGCCCTAAACAGAGAAAATATAGATAATTTTGAAGTGCTCCGCTCTTCAGAGAAGTATTTCTGTGGCAGGGACTTCGAGGCGGGCTGCGATTTTATTACATATTCCTTGGATACAACACTAAACATTTCCATAATCTTCACCTCAGAGCAGCACAGTAAACAGACTCATTTTCAATCATTTCTCATGGCTCTATGCAAAACAGGCTGTTATGAATAAATGCATTTTGAAATTGGGGTAAAACACATACCACATGCGCGATGATGGGATCGACAGAGCTCTCCGTGAGGCAAAGAGCATGATGTGTGTTCAGTGTTACTACTATGGCACAGATATACAGCATAAATGGGGTCAAAAGAGCATGAACAAAACCAAGAAAATGATTGAAACAGAGTGACTTTAAAGCATTATTTGATTCTATCTGTTCTGACATACTTCAGGTATTAGTTTGAAACTCCCATTACTAATGCAATATTACTCCTCCACACTACCTGTAGCTGCATATTTCACATGATTACATATGATTTGTGATTTGCTGCATATATTTGCTATGACATATGTGACACGGAATTTATATTACTCATGTCTTCAGAAGATCATTGCTGGTAGCGTTCGGCAGCAGGAAACAAACACACGCTGGTTATCTCCCCTCCCCATTCGCTCTCTTTACATTGTAATTCTTGGTTGACAGTAAGCCTTGTTTTCCAGCATTATCACACAGGGGAAATGCTGTGAGCACAGGCCCCATGGTTTGGAGTGACAGAGTCGCCTGCCACTCAAGATTACAGCTCAATAAAAGTGACATGCACGATCGCTGTCAACAAAACAGCTTCCTCAATGCAGCCAGGACATGCCTCTAAAGGATTGCAGCCTTCTGGAAAAAGAAATTTCTCACTGGAGAAAAAAAACCTGACTCCTAACTCCAAATTCACAAAAAAACTGTGGAAGGAGTCTAAGAATAGTTTGCAATATCCAACACAGAGCATGGGGCCCTGAGCAGTTACTTGTACAGGGGCCCGAACACCCTGTACAAACCACTTTAAGAGGCACTGTTTTATGTCTCAGTTTCATTAGTAGTAACAAGCTCTCATAAGTCAGGTTTGGTTCGAGAACAAGTACATTATTGTATGTTTGCCTACTGAAAGGCACATTATTTATGTAATGATAACATCTAAAATGTATGCATTTTTTTTGTACCAATAACTTTAGAGATCTATGTTTGTAATTCCTTCATTTAATATTCAAGTTATGAAAAGTTCATAGAATATTGAATTTGTGAATTAATAGTTAATTTTATAATAATCAATCATTAAGCGTTTTGTTATTGTTAACTAAAACTGTTAAGTAACTAATGGAAATTATATTTGGTAACTGAAATAAAGTAAAACAAAATATCAATAAGATTAAAAACTTAAAAACCTTGCCTTGCCAACTAACTTGAAATTAATATGTTTAAGTTGAAGTACTAAAATTATAAAAAAAATAAAACTGAAATGAAAATAAAGATAAAGAGAAAAAAAAGCTGATAAAAATGTCAAAAACACAAAACAAAATGAATAAAACTCATTTAAAAATAAAAGCTAAAAATATTTAAATAAAAGTTAAAGTATTAAATACTATAATAGTATGTAAATAATACTAAACATACCATACTAAAAAAAAAAGTCACCATATACATACTGTCACACCCTATGGACCTTTTTATTCTGTTTCCATCCCTCCCCAGAAAGTAAAATTCCTGAGGCCCAGATCAGGCCCACATATGATGGCACTTGGGCAGTCCACTCCTGTTTGCAAGATTTGGGCCATAAGCAAGCCAAAGGATGGCCCAATGTCAGCCATGAATAAACCAAATAAACCAAAACTGGCCCAAATGTGGGCCACAGTTGATTTTTATCCTAACCCATGGTCTTCCCCACATTTTTAGTGCACAAGATATTGGTTTCAGTACAAAAAGTTATGTTAAAATAAAATATTAATCTCTCACACAAAAATATTTAATTTAATTTTAAATGACAAAAGCATTTCAATTAAGATATACATCATTAAATTCAAAAAGTCTGGCTGTGCTTAATGGGTACATTTTTTGTACCCTTTAAGCACACCCCTGTTCCCATTAAGCTCATATCATGTTTTATAAAAATTCTGGTCCCACTTTATATTAGGTGGCCTTAACTACTATGTACTTACATTTGAATTAATCATTTGGTACAATGCACTTATTGTGTACATACATGTTTTTACATTGTACTTATATTTTTAAAAATACCTATGTGTAATTACATCTGTAATTAATTTCTGTAATTACATTTATAATTACACTGTTGACCTATCCCTTACACCTTAACCTACCCTTAAACCTACCACCAAACCTGTCCCTAACCTTACCCATATCCCACCTCAATAGCAGCAATAGTGTTTTGCAATACAGTATGAACACAATAAGTACATTGTACTTATTTTTTATGTAAGTACATAATAGTTAAGGCCACCTAATATAAAGTGTGACCAAAATTCTTGTTTATTTTAAGGAAAATTTTAAAGAATATATATATATATATATATATATATATATATATATATATATATATATATATATATATATATATATATATATATATACACAGTATATATATATATTTTTGAAGGTACAAAGTCAATCACAAAAAAAAAAAAACAGAACACTAAGACTAGGTTCACACTGCAGGCTAAAGTGGCCCAATTCCGACTTTTTGCACAAATGTGACCCATATCTGATTTTCTTATGACAGTCTGAACAGCACAAATCCGATTTTTTCAAATCAGGCCCAGGCCACTTTCATATGTGGTCTTAAATCGGATACATATCCGATGTTTTGCAATGCGACTTCAGTCTGAATGGCCACGTCGCATTTTATGCGATTTTTACGTCATTGAAATGCGACAGACGACACAATTCTGCGCTGGAGGAAATTATTCTCTCCTTCTTCTTAATATTCTTCTTCTTATCACTTCGTTATTTAGGCTCCGATTGCACATTAACTTAAAAATGGCTAAACACGCACTAACACGAGCAGCATCCATTTTTATTTCCGCAAACACAGTGCGCTGCGTCTGACGTCACGTCATCTTCTACGCATGCGGGTCACTTCAGGGCCGTGTACGGTTCACACATGAGACTGATGGCAGTCGCATTTAAATGACAATGTGAACAACAGTGCAAAAAAAATCGGATTTCAGCAAAAAATCCGATCTGAGCATTAAGACCTGCAGTGTGAACTAAGCCTAAAATCAAGCAACAAGGCATTCAATTTGATCAGTTATATATTCCTAATGAAGTGTCACCGAAGCACAAATCAACATCTATACTAGTCTACGTTCAGCTAAGTAACACATTCAAAACATTGTATCCAAACATTTAATTCATGGGGATGAACATAGAAAATAGCCTCATTATGAAACCTCTTTTTAAATGGTTGTTAACTTATCTAAAGTCTCTTAAGACTGGAGAACACTACATGATTTTTGCCCTGATTTTCCACCGATTTACAGTCTAGAGAAGTTGATGCTAGTTACCAAAGATCAGAGCCAGTCTGCAGATTTGAGTCGGCTGATTCCATAGAAAATTGATTAACTTAACTTAAAGTGACAACCATCGGTTAATACTTAAAGCACACTGAGCTTAATGGGAGCAGCAACAATTTTTAATATATTTCATGTAATATTTATTAATAGACCAAGAAGATCCGCACTCAAATAGCCCAAAAAGGCTTATCATTTATTACTCAGAGGTAAAAAAAAGTGCAAAGGTGCAACAGTGCAAAACGTTTTCAGGTATTACCCCTTCCTCAGTGCCACGTGCTACCAGGCACATACCTGCACTCATTAAACCATGTAGACCATTACCATAATACACTTAATATCACAAGAATACAAAAAATATGTCCCAATACATTCAAAAACTAGCATTACTGAGCTCTCTCCTAATGCTCAGGTTGCTACTGCGTGTTTTGAGCTTGAGCTCCGTCAAGTTAATTCCTTATCGTCTATTTTCTATCTTAAGATCAGTTTTATACACTATAATTTTCGTTTCTATAACGTGTGATTATATCCCCTATAGCATTCTACAACAAAAGCAATCAGAGCGCCTTGTTATCACTAGTTTTATTTTGATTTCCCGAGTCTGCTATTAGCTTATAGCCAGTTAGCATTGCCAGTGTGGTTGCTGCTAATCTCGCTTACATTGCTAATACTCTATTACACACATTACCATTGTTTCACTGTTACTTGCTTAAATGGCGGAATTGTGTCTACCTCTGAGTGCAGGTGAGGACACGTTCGAGCTACATTCGGTGCAGCTGGAGCTGGAGGCTGTGGAGAAGCAGATCCGCGACCTGGTGGAGAAGCAGGCCCAGCTGAGAGAGCGGAGAGCCGCGCTGGAAACATCCCGGGCTGACGCTCACAAGTCCAGGGTAAGTATACAGCACGCTGCTAACACTCTACTCCGTGTGTTTCTCTGCACAGGCCCTGTGCACCCAGGACGCGATCTTCCCAGGTGTCCTTCACTCCGGCGCCGGGACACCACAGACCCTGGATGCACCAGCAGTGGAAGATGCGAGCCAGGCCCCGGGTGATGACCTCTCCCCCTCCGCCGCCTCCGGTCTTCGAGATCTCCACCTGGAATCGCTTCGCTCCCCTCCGCGAGACGGAACGCGACGCTGTGATCGTCGGAGACTCCATCGTCCGGCACGTCCGTGCTACCTTAACTGAAGGTAAAGTGCACTCTCACTGCTCGTGTTCTCGATGTTTCGCTTCCCACGTATCGACGAGGACACGAAAGGTTCAGTAGACTTTTGCTTTAAACGAATGGTTGTTGTCATGGTGTAAAGAACAGAAACTGCTCTTTGTTAATAATTGGAATCTTTTCTGGGAGCGTTCTAGGCTTTTTCGTGCTGATGGCCTGCACCCCAGCAGAGTCGGAGCGGAACTCCTGTCGGACAACATCTCCAGGACGCTACGCTCCATCTGATTAGTAAGCCAATTCTCTAATAACTGCTATGATGGCTTTTGCTCTACCTTCCTAAATGACAGAAGTACTTGCGTTGTCCAATCTATACAGACTGTATCTGTTCCCCGAATAGTGAGGTCAACATATAAATTTAATGTAGGATCTAGAAAAAATCTGATCGTGATTAAACTTGAAAAATGCTAAATAAATTAACAAAAACAATTCTAAAGCTTGGGCTCCTACACATTAGATCACTCGCACCCAAAGCAGTTATTGTAAATGAAATGATCACAGATAATAGTTTTGATGTACTTTGTTTGACTGAAACCTGGCTTAAACCAAATTAATATTTTGGTCTAAATGAGTCTACTCCACCAAGCTACTGTTATAAACATGAGCCCCGTCAGACTGGTCATGGCAGTGGTGTCGCTACAATATATAGTGATATTCTCAATGTTACTCAGAAAACAGGATACAGGTTTAACTCATTCAAAATACTTCTGCTTAATGTTGCACTGTCAGATATGCAAAAGAAATCTCTCCTAGCTCTTGCTCTGGCTACTGTGTATAGTACCAGGGCCATATACAGAATTCCTAAAAGAATTTGCAGATTTCCTCTCAGATCTATTGGTTAATGTTGATAAAGCGCTAATTGTCGGAGATTTTAACATTCACGTTGATAATACAAATGATGCGTTAGGACTTGCGTTTACTGACCTAATAAACTCTTTTGGAGTCAAGCAAAACGTCACCGTGCCCACTCATCGTTTCAATCATACGCTAGATTTAATTATATCGCATGGAATTGATCTTACTGATATAGATATCGTACCTCAAAGTGATGATATTACTGATCATTTCCTTGTATCTTGCATGCTGCATATTACCGATATTAACTATATGGCTCCGCGTTATCGTCTGGGCAGAACTATTGTTCCAGCCACCAAAGACAGATTCACAAATAACCTGCCTGATTTATCTCAACTGCTCTGTGTACCCATAAATACACGTGAACTAGACGAAATGACTAGCAACATGGGCACTATCTTCTCTAATACATTAGAAGCTGTTGCCCCCTCAATATGAAAAGGTTAGAGAAAACGTACTGCGCCATGGTACAACAGTTATACCCATTCTCTCAAGAAAGAAACTCGTAATCTTGAGCGCAAATGGAGAAAAACTAACTTGGAAGTTTTTAGAATTGCGTGGAAAAACAGTATGTCCAGCTATAGACAGGCTTTAAAAGCTGCCAGGGCAGAGCATATCCACAAACTCATAGATAATAACCAAAACAATCCAAGGTTTTTATTTAGCACAGTGGCTAGATTAACAAATAAACAGACGCCACCCGATCTAAATATTTCCTCACAGTTTAATAGTAATGACTTTAATGTTATCTATTTTATCAGTGAAGAAATTCATAGAAATAAAATAACAAACGTAGGTTCTACACCGTCTAGTACTTCAGTTTCATTCACAGCTCCCAAAGAAAAACTGCAGTGCTTTACAACTATAGTACAGGAAGAACTAAATAAACTTATCACTACATCTAAACCAACAACATGTTTATTAGATCCTGTACACACTACACTACTGAAAGAGTTGTTACCTGTAGCAGAAGAACCGCTTCTCAATATTATTAACTCATCGTTATCTTTAGGTCACGTCCCAAAACCATTCAAGCTGGCGGTTATTAAGCCTCTTATTAAGAAACCACAACTAGATCCTATTGAACTGGCAAATTACAGACCCATTTCAAATCTGCCGTTTATGTCTAAAAGTTTAGAAAAAGTTGTGTCTGCTCAATTGTGTTTCTTCTTGCAAAAAAAATGATCTCTATGAAGAATTTCAGTCAGGTTTCAGGCCTCACCATAGCACAGAAACTGCACTTGTTAAAATTACAAATGACTTGCTTCTTGCGTCAGACCAAGGCTGCACCTCATTGCTAAGTTTTACTTGATCTTAGTGCTGCGTTCGACACTATAGATCATGACATACTCATAGATCAATTACAAAACTACACGGGTATTTAAGGGCAGGCTTTAAGATGGTTTAGATCCTACCTATCCGATCTCTACCACTTTGTTTTTTTAAACGGGGAGTCATCTCAACTATCACCAGTAAAGTATGGAGTACCACAAGGATCTGTCCTAGGTCCTCTGCTATTTTCAATATACATGTTGCCCCTTGGTGATATTATTAGAAAATACGGGATTAGTTTTCATTGTTATGCTGATGATACTCAACTATATATCTCAACAAGACCAGATGAAACTTCTGAACTATCTAAGCTAATAGATTTTGTTAAAAATGTAAAAGATTGGATGACCAATAATTTCCTCCTATTAAATTCGGATAAGACCGAGATATTACTTATTGGACCAAAAAACAGTACTCAGAATCTCTTGGATTACAATTTGCAACTAGACGGATGTACTATTACTTCCTCTACAGTCAAAAATCTGGGTGTTATATTGGACAGCAACTTGTCCTTTGAAAATCATATTTCCCATGTTACAAAAACAGCATTCTTCCATCTTAGAAACATTGCCAAGCTTCGAAACATGCTACCTGTTTCAGATGCAGAAAAGCTAGTTCATGCATTCATGACCTCTAGACTGGACTATTGTAATGCACTGTTAGGTGGTTGTCCTGCATCTTCAATAAACAAGCTACAGATAGTCCAAAATGCAGCGGCTAGAGTCCTTACCAGGTCAATAAAATATGATCATATTACCCCAATTTTACAGTCTCTGCACTGGCTACCTATTAAGTTCCGGATCAATTACAAAATATTATTACTTGCCTATAAGGCACTAAATGGTTTATCTCCTGCGTACCTAACTAGTCTTCTACCACGCTACAATCCAACCCGCTCCCTAAGGTCGCAAAATTCTGGACTTTTGGTAGTACCTAGGATAGCAAAATCCACTAAAGGAGGTCACATTTGGCACCCAAACTCTGGAATAGCCTTCCTGATAACGTTCGGGGTTCAGACACACTCTCTCTGTTTAAATCTAGATTAAAGACACATCTCTTTAGCCAAGCATTCACATAATAATCTTGTACTGCATTTATATCTGATCAAATGTACATTATAATTCTTTAGATTGGGTTGAACAAATAATTTTTGCTTGAATAGAACAGCAGCTACGCTAATTATGTCTCTATCTGTTTCTCTGATTCTGCCACGGGATTAACATGGTAACTAGGAATTACTGAAGCGTCAGTCTGGATCCAACCCTTAAAAAGATCCGAGATGACCAAACACCTGAGAAGAGATGATGGCAACACCTCAGAGGACCACGGAGGATGCCAACCCTCAGACAACATACACAATTACCAAGTGAAATCTGTCATAACTTAAATATATTGGGTTTCTTCTGCGTGTATGTGTATATAAATGTGCATGTGTGCGTATGTGTATGCATATATATAGTAGAAACTTAATTTCCTGTAAAGCTGCTTTGCAACGATTGTATCGTAAAAAGCGCTATACAAATAAACTTGAATTGAATTGAAAATGCTCCATATATAAATATATCAAAAGAGTATACAAATACATACACATTTTTTTTTTTTTTTTTTACAAATATTTTTAGCTTTTATATACAATAAGCAAACACAGTCTTTGGAGTCCCACCCCATAATCCTTAAATTATTATAAAAACAATATGTCACACCCTATGGACCTTTTTGTTCTGTTTTCATCCTCATGTGTTCCGTTATCTAGTTTTTCCCATGTTTGATTATGTTCAGTTGTGTCTTGTTTATTATCTTCATTTGCCTGTCTATTTAAGTCCCATTCTGTTTGGTTTGGTTTGTGTTGTCCAGTATTAAGAGTCTACACGTCTAAGTTCTACGTGTGTCACCTATCTGCCTGTGGATGTACCTTCTTGTGGATTATTAAAACACTATTTTTGCCTTCATCTTTGTGCATGTTTATCCTCAACACTGTACGTGACACATACATACATTCATACACACATACATGTTCTGGAGCCAATTGGGTTCAATTTACAAGTCCTAGAATGAGCACAAGGCCCCCTGAGCTTTTGTTTATTCATGATCGTGTGCACCAAAAAAAAAGAGTAAAAGTTAGATGTTTATTCATTAGTAGAGTGTTGTGTTACTACCTGCCAGTCACTGTGGTTTCATTTGCATCCATTTTTATATCAGTATCAATAACCTTGCTGCCACCATGCGCCATATCGCCATCTGCATGTGGGCTGTCTCTCCCACACAGACTCACAGGTCAGACAGTTTCGGGATATGATGAGATCTCAATGTCTACAAAAAAAACTATAATTTATTTTGGTTGATTCTTATTTTATTCAATTTGTTTCAGTTTATGAAAAGCTTTTTAATTAACACTGACATGAAGATCACAGATGGGATTGTGTGTTTACAGAGGATGTTTAGGGCCCTTGTGCAGTTTGTGCTCCGGGGTCCCATGGTGCTTTGAATCGGTTTTGATTCAGAGGTCAGGAGAGCAAATAACAAAAGGCCAAATGACAGAAACTTCTGCAGCTTCCCCCAAAGAATGCAGCCTTTAAATAGTTGCTGTGATCTACTTACTGAGATAGATGTGATAATCAGTGTGAGGAACTGTCTACAGATGGATGTGAATGAGAATCAGCGTCTCGTGTTGTCAAGAGATGTGTGTGACAATCATGCGGATAGAAGCAGTGAGAAACACAGCGAGGTCCCCAAACATCTCCGCAGTCTTTTAACCTGTCACACTTCATCTGCTCACTACGTTCATTCATGAATATTGCAGCTAAGAAATGGAATATGACTGGGAAGTGCACTGTGGAAGGTCTGAACTGTGTCCCTCAGGTGTTACACCCACTCCTGTCACCAGTTGCCCAATTTAAACCTCAAATTTCATTTGTCCTCATAGACATGACGGTCAGATGAGGGTATGTCATAGCCTCTGTGACCTTGTTTTTTCTTTCTTCTGCTTCTTCTGTTGAAATTACATTTTATTTCACATTCTTTCCACAAAATGCAATGCTGCTATAATCCATATTTGAACATTTATTTATAAAAAGAGATTCACATGTTGTTGTAATGGATTAAATATCACTGTTCCTAACACTTTCAGGAATATCCGAATAGATGCATAAATATTCCGGTGAGTGGCAGCTAAAGTGATGTAATCAACAAGGTTCAATCAAGCATGACAGACCTCAATACCATGGGAAAAGTATTTTTATTCCTAGAACAGTCCCCAAAATTCTGTCATCATTTATTCACTCATTCTTTTTTCATACAGGGATCACAGCGCCAAGTTCTAAAAAGGACATATATTTATCTGAAGTAGATAACTTTGAGATAGTAGTTCCCTATCTGTCGGTCACTTCGAGTTATGTTGATGACGACATTAGGGGGATTCACTTGGGAGCCCCAATCACCTTTGACTTTAAGAGAAAATGCCAATGAATATTGATTGGCTAGTGGATTTTGTATGCCTGAGCCACTCCCCATGCATACGGGTATAAATAGGCGACAGCTGCATCCACTCTTCAGATTTTTGCTTCGAAGCCGAGTGGAATGAATGTGCTGATCTCCACAAAGCCATTTCATCTCTGGAAAACTGTTCAAGTTGGCGGTACGGTGCGAACAGCGGTGTCTGTGTCTGCAGTGATTCCCCTAATCACTTCAACCGAAAGAGAAGAGCAAATTTCTTAAAAGAGCAAATCACAGACAATTCGCATCTTTAAAGATGCCGTTCTGTCAGTGTTCTCTTGGTTGTGGTTGCTACCTGTCTTCTGATGACGGACATGAACGTTGTCTTCAGTGTCTGGGCATCCAACATGCTGAAGCTGCGTTCGTGGATGACTCATGCACCTGTTGTGGGCGTATGAGCATGACTTCACTGCGATCTCGCCTCTCTTTTGTAAAAAGAGTGGCACCCTCTGTCGCTACCTGTCCCGGTCTCTCTGGCTCGAGCAGAGGACCGCCAGCTGGCGCTCTGGGAGATCTGAGGATCACGGACCCCACGGACCTCTTACTCCTCACCAGTGTTGGGTGTAACACGTTACTGTAATTAAATTACTAATCCACTGAAAAAGTAAAGTAAGGGACTACTGTTCATTTTTAGGTAATTTAATTACAGTTACTTATAACGTACTTGAGTTACATACTGTAAATAATTTCAACAGTTCTAAAATCAATATTGAATTTTAAATCTAAATTTACCGTCTAAAGATAAAATTGAATGCAGCATCTTTAATCCTCTGTACGCCGGCGCGTTCACTTTCAGTTTTTCCTGATTCAGAGAAACCTTATACTCAGATACAGATATGACTGAAATCAACCAAATCTAAAAAGGACCTACTTTTATTTGTGTACACTGACAATAACGACAAAACATTGTGCTTTTGTAAAATAAACAAAACAAAGAGGGTGTACTTTCTGCCGTCTAGGTCTCCGTGAGCAACTTTCTACGCATCAAAAACTCAGCGAATACTTGACACAGAGACATGAGAAACATGTCTATAGAAAGCTTGAAGTGTATACTTTTAAATGAATAAATATTCTCTGATTATGTAATCCATATGAAACTAAAGCGAGGTCTTTCCTGTATCTGAGCTTATTATATGCAGTCACCTGCGCACAAACGCCCTCACCTAGATTAAAAAAAAAAAAAATCAAGATTCATCTAATTTTCATCGTTTTGAAAGAAGACCTACTATGAGGAATAAGCTGGAATTTACCTCAGAAGAACAGTGCAATCTGACATGGCTTCATTCAGCAGAGAAGATCATTTCTGTAATTTATTCTTACCTACATTAGTTAACGTGTTATTTTTACATAAACCTATAAGTGCCCGGATGGCGAACCCTGGTGGAGTATCCTCCAGCACCCCCCGCAGTCAGACTGGGCGGAGCAGTCTGACGCCAGATCCAGTATTGATATGAGTTTGCCCGGGTGTCCAGTCAGTCCCTGTACTGTGCTAGGTGTCCATATGGCTTGATTCCCTGCTGGCAGTCCCATATATGTATTCTTCCATGGTAAGGTTCCCCTCTCAGCAAACCCATGTTTTCCCTTTGACAGATCATTCTGTCAGTCTCTGCTGGCAGTCGTTCCATCCCTACTCTCAGGTAGGACCTGCCTCAGAGACCCATTCCATATGTAGTATTGCCCCATGCCTGGGTCAGTCCATATCAGTTCTCCACGTTACCTCCCTATGGGTAGGATGTGGCCACCGTAGCACCCTTCTCCGGAAGGCTCGCTTCCCCACCGTTACTGCCGAGCTGTAACAACAAATAGGAAAGACTTGAAGCAAATATTTAATCAAAGGTCGGAATACCCTTCTGTTAAGAATTTTCTGTGGTGAAAGGAACAGTGGCTTGGCTATCACCAGCAGCATTATACTTCCCTCTGGTCCCTGCGGGTACCTGCGTAAAACCTGTAGAGTGGATGCTCCTGTCGCCAATTTATACCTGTATGCACGGGGAGTGGCTCGGGTATGCAAAATCCACTAGCCAATATTCAATTTAATTTCAATTTAATTTCAGTGTACACAGATATGGATGAGATTTGAAGACTGTGGTGGTTTTCAATGGATAATGGTTATTCCTAGCATCTTGTCATTACAAAATATTTTTATGATGCTTTTTGTGTTCATATTGACAGCGTCTGGTCATCATTCACTTCAATTGTATTGAAAAGAGCAGCATAAACATTATGTCTAACATTTTCCTTTTGTGTTCTGCAGAACAAAGAAAGGTCTTTCAGGTATGGAACAACATGAGGGTTGGTAAATGATGACAGAATTGTATGTTTTCCTTAAAAAATGATCCCTAAGAAAAATCCCTGAATTAAATCATATTTTTTAAGTTGCAAATTGATAGTATTATACCCAATTTATTTTTGTAAACGACAACGACAACAAACCATATATTAAAGAAAGTTATAAATGGAAGGTGTATAATAGAAAATATATTAGGAAGACTATAAATATGTATGATTCTTCATATGATTTTTGGATATTGTGTTCTCAGAGGTAATTAATGTCTTAACAAACAGCTATTGAAAAAAGCCTGAGAGTGATTTGTATGTTGCCAATTTGTACACAGAAAATGTATTCAGGATTTACTGCAAAGGCATTTACACACAAACACCACTCACACATTTTAAAAGGGGCATCCTCGTTCACTTAAAACAGGGAAAGCTGTTAGAGAGGATAAGGATCTCATTCAGCATTAATCCCAACCACTCAGCACCGTCAGGAGAACGGAAAGCTTTGCCAATGTATTTTGCTGTTGTTACTTTTGATTTCATGCTCTGGAAATATTACACTTTATGTTCTGTTTTGAATAGCAATGATATAAATCTACAGGTGTAATATCAAATTCCTCAATTTTACTCATAAAACAAGAATGAAAGTGCTCTTTGGCCCTGAAAGACAGCTCATAGCATACAAATAGAATAATGTTACAGCAAAAGTCAGGCCAAATCATTCAATTTTCTCAACTATACAGGGATTTAATAATTGACAGTTGAGATGATAAGACGGTGACTGCAGAGGCCTGACCTGAGGTCGAGAAATTAATAAAGCAAAGACGTTGAATAAAGTATTTCGTTTCTCCAGTGTGATAAGCTCTTAGTATAAAGCTTGTAATTGTATAATCACCACAGCTTCTTTTCCTCTCACAGGATTCTATAACTCAGGTTTGCTTGTAAATGACTATCGATTTGTTTGTTTCACACTTCATCTGATTAACATAAATATTTTTGCTCTGGGATCCACATTACATGTTCAGAATGTTTCATTAATATTGGTGCCTGGGGTCTGTGAATGGAAGTTCCACCATCAAAATGGAATTCTTGATCTTAAAAAAAAAAGAATGCTAATGACTTAATTTTAGTGTTTGATTATTTGGTTAACTAAACATGGATCCCATGACAATTAACTTATTCTTGTGTTTAGCCCCGTGTGCAGAGGATACTTTGGTGGCAGTGGATGGCACGTCATGAGAATAGATTTTTCATGGCCAGGTGCCTGCTTGGTTTGGCATATTTCCCTGTGTATACACAGGTGTGATTGCTCAACATTTAAATTACACCTGTTGAGGTGTGCTAGGGTTTTTCAACATTCAGAATGGAATTGAGAATGCTTTTAAATTCCAGTTAAACTCCTGAATTTGAATCAAATGACTGCACGATTGCAACTTGAATTTGAACTCCAGGAAGTAGAATAAAAATTAGTTTTAATCCAAAGACAGCAACAATAATTGTTAGCTACTTTTCACTGTAAGAAAGAAAATCAGTAGACAAGTCATTTTCAGTTAAGTTTATGGATGTTTCCTTCAACCGTAAAACATTGTGTGCTGTGTAATGCATATTTCAAAATATGGGTAAACATATGGGTAAAATTCATTCATATTAATACTGTATTTTTTTTACTGTATTCAAATAGACTACACACTTTATATACCTATAATGAAGAATCTTTTTTTTTTTTCCCAAGCATGTATTTTCAATATAAATATTATACACTGTAATTTAACATTGAAGTGTTTCTCAGCCTGACAGGGAGTCTACTAGACTGTGTATATTTTAGTCATCAAGTTAAGCCTTGTTCATGCAGAGGCTTTAAAATATTAAGAGTTCAGACAGTCCACATTAATAATTAAAGTATGGTATTCCAAGACAAAGTGTCTGATGTGTGCTAGAGAGAAAATTTGAGCAGGCAGTGTACTACCATTGTACTCATGAAAAGAAACGGGAAGCATCCAGAATTATAAGAATATTATCAACCAAAAACACAAATATCTTTGAAAATGACCTCCCACAGTTACCTTTAAAGTTTATGTGTATATTATAAACTTCCCAAACCTTTGTTATTTTGTCCTAGGTTTGTTGTTAACATTGTACACTGTTAACATGTTTTGCTATGAGTGAAAAAAAGCAAATGTTGCAGACTAGTCGATGATTACCTTTTTTTTTTTTTTTTTAGATTCATTGCTTAATTTTAAAATCAGAAATCACATCTTAAATCAGACTAGATAATTGACCGGATTTCCACCCATCTGAAACCAAAGCACAAGATGGTGTTTTCATCTACATGTGTAATTTCATTTCCCAGTTCACCGAGATCAAATTAACAATGTCTTTTTGCAAAATGAAACAGAACTATGTTCAAAACATCTATCTCTCTTTTTTTTCTTAAATAGAAGCATTGGGCAAATATTAAAGAATCACTAGTAGTTCAAGTCAAACAAAAAGTCATTTTAAATCCTGTTAGTCTACAACACACTGCAGCCTTTTGCTGGTGGTATAATTGAAGGAAACAATTAACTGATTATGCCAAAGGCAGGACTCAATTAGTCAGGATATAATAATAACAATATAGAAAAACAAATATGTTCAATTTCCATTTTGCTCCTAGCAAATAATTACAGTAATGAGATTTTCTCTTGTAGAAGTCTTGTAAGGTGGAACTGGGACTAGAACGGATTGAACAGAGAAAATTGAGTGAAATCAATTACCGAGTGTAGCTAGAAGCTGAATCTGTGGTGGTCAAAATGCTTTAGTTGTACTATTGTGTGTTTAGTCTAAATGACATAGTATGTTCTTATTCTGTCGCTCTGTGGTAGAACAATTTCTCTGTGAGTTCAAGCTCTGTGGTTTACATCCGATCTGTAAAAATATCACGAGGAAGTCTCATTGGCGTGTGCTCTTGCGGATTCATTGTGCTTTTCACAGCATAAACTGCTATGCTGCTTTCCCATCAGATCTTGAGTCTGCGCTGAGGTCAGGCGCCAGATCTAATGGCCCACCGGCGCTCTTGGCTGACCTGACAGTGTGGAAGTTGCACATTCTTTTTTAGAAATCACACCTCTCCCTTTCACACCCTCTCATTTCCTCTGCGTTAATCAGGCGACTGACAGAGCTGGAGATAGTGACTAATGAAATGTCACCGTGACTCTGATAGAGACGCAGACCTGCAGAAAATGGAAAGGGTGAGATGGACAAGGACTGCATCCCCAGTATGGTGGTCTCACCATGGTGAGTCCATCTGTTTTTCACATGCGATCCATATATGGAACCAAATGGATATCATCTGCTTATGATTAAAGATAAATATTCTCGTTTGCGCTATAAGTAGGTCAGGACAGTGAAAGTCTTTGGTAAAATTTCTGTTGGAACAAATGAACCAGGTATCTTTGCATTTAAGAAATAAACAAATTTTAGATACATAGAAACCAGTGTATGTAGGGTATAAAAGTCATTTCTACATTTTAAATGAATAATTTTTGGCATTTTTAAACTGTTAAAGACTCATATCAGTCCTATCAAAGCGGTTTCATTTTACATAAAGCTGGACATGTTGAGGTCATGTTTTTGTTTTCCAGTAACTTCACTATTCTTGAACATTATCACTTTGCAAAAAGTAATAAATTAGTAATAAATTAATCTGACAGACTGCAAATATCACATTTCAGTAGCATCACTAAATTAATTTTAACATAATGCTGCATCCATGCCAGTTGTTACGGGGCTGACGAGACATGAGACGTGCGGATCCATATGCAGACTTTTATTGACAAGAGACGTGGTCTTAACAGGCAGGGTCGAACAATGGCAGACAGGTATATCATAGGCAATACAAAGAGTAATCTAAAACGGGCGTGGGTCAGATGACAGCGAACAGTATCCAAAGTGGCTTGACAAGAGAGGTACTCCAAAACGTAAGCAATAGTCCAGGCAGGGGAAAACACAATCCGAAACAGGCAAGGCAAGGCAAGGCAAGGCAAGGCAAGGCAAGGCAAGGGAAACTAACAGGGGCTCTGTAGGGCAGCGATAAATGCATACAATACTCGGCAGTGAGGGAAAGAAAGTCCAGGGTTTAAATAAATCATGTAATCAGTGTGTGTGCGTAGGATCAGGTGTGTGTGTGATTAGTGCAATCAGCCGTGTGTGCAATCAGTGCAATGAATGATGGGAAATGGAGTCCAGTGTGATGGGTGCTGTGAGAGTCAATGTGGTGAGCGAGTGACCTCTGGTGCTGAGTGAATGGAAGTGCATGGACAGGATTATTAATAATAAAATTAATTAATAATATTAATTTTTACAAAATAATAATAAAATTAAATACAAAAGTATATATAAATACAAAATTATGTAATATTAAAAATTATTTGTATTGTTATATATTTTATATAAGCAAATAAGCTTTGTAATTACTTGTTCAATGTAAAAGTAAACTGATTTGTATTATATTTATCCAATCAATTCATTAGCTGTTTGCACTTTTAACCAGTGTGTTTTGATAATAATAATAATAATAATAATAATAATAATACACATTTAAAAACTATTTTAACTTAGAAATTGATAGTATTTTTTTTTTCAAATAATTACAAAGAATTGTCAAGTAACACATTGAATTAAATATGAAATTTTAAAGTAGACAGACTAAAATAGAATTTTCTTGTAAAACATACTTCAGTTTTATTTACAACTTTTAAAAAATATATATATCTTTGACAGTGTAGATGATTTATACTTCATAATTTAAAAGATGGAAGCAGAATTAAATTTGTATAGAAATATTTGAACAAACATTTATTTGCACAAATACATTTATGTTATCAATGGGGTTGTGTAACAGAAAATGGCAGGATTGCATATTAATATAAAATTTCAAGGTACCAAGAGTAATATTGTCAATCAGTTGGTTGAGATGGTCCAGTGGCTGCTTGCTCCATTTTGTTAAAAGCCATCTGTCTCTAATTTCTTAAAAGCAGGCACTGAGCCCACATACAAGAGCTCTATGTGTCTCTTTAAAAACGTTATAAAAGTTGCCTCTTTGGATGCTGGGTGATATAAGAACATGCAGCTAAGGCACATTATCTAAATGTAGGCCACAGCACTGGTGCCATCCATTTGCTGATTAATTAAGATGACATTGCTTAATGGCATAGCAAAGGTTCAGCAGTTTGGACACTTAATTGTAACGGGAGAGCAAACAACACGGATATTAAACAGACTGCACTTAGGAAACACTGCCTAGAATGTTTGTTCTCACTCGGATTTGAATTGCAAAGATTGATCGACTCTGCTCTATCTTATGCCCTTTATTCTATGCCCAGAAATTCAAAAAGCCTGTCTAGACAACTAGCGTTTTTTTTTTCACAAAGACCTCAGAAGTTCAAGTGCATATTCAGAAAAGATGTAGGTCTGTTTATTTTAGAGCAGAGAAAATAAATTAGACATGCACCACCTGGCATGGTAAAACTGTCATTTTTTAGATGCATTGAGCGTTGATTGTATTTATAACGCAGCTTCAGTAAGTCAACTCGTGACAAGCTCGTGGTTTCCCGCTATTCTTGTGGTAGCTGCTAGGTGTGTGTTCCCTAGAGGAAGCGGTGTGTTCGCTGTGCAAATACAAACGCTGAGTGTGAATCTGCTTCCCAAATGTGTGTTGAAGAACACGGCACAACACTGGAAACACATCCAGTCCCTGACATGTGCTGATGGAGCTTGTTTCCTCACTCTCAAGATTAGTAAACACATTGAGACACAAATTTCCATTTACGCTCAACCTAGACAAGAGATTTTTATTTTTTTGTACTTTCTGTGATACGTTTCCCTGTGAGATCTCTTAATCACATGTGAAGGGTGCTACAATTAATCTTAATTACATAACAGACATTGTGCTACACATATTACAAATCCTCTTTTGGGACACACTATAAAACAATAGAGGAGAAATTAGATGGGGGATTACTGTTCAATAATCCCATTAATGTGTGAAAGCAGCGGCAGGACTTCTCACCCCAGTTATTTAATTCATGGGAATATTTTAGATGCTACAGTGGCTTAAAAATAGAAAAGGAATGGAAATGAAGGCATTGTCGAAGGAATTTTATATACAGTGAGGAAAATAAGTATTTGAACACCCTGCTATTTTGCAAGTTCTCCCACTTAGAAATCATGGAGGGGTCTGAAATTGTCATCGTAGGTGCATGTCCACTGTGAGAGACAATCTAAAAAAAAATCCAGAAATCACAATGTATGATTTAACTATTTATTTGTATGATACAGCTGCAAATAAGTATTTGAACACCTGAGAAAATCAATGTTAATATTTGGTACAGTAGCCTTTGTTTGCAATTACAGAGGTCAAACGTTTCCTGTAGTTTTTCACCAGGTTTGCACACACTGCAGGAGGGATTTTGGCCCACTCCTCCACACAGATCTTCTCTAGATCAGTCAGGTTTCTGGCCTGTCGCTGAGAAACACGGAGTTTGAGCTCCTCCAAAGATTCTCTATTGGGTTTAGGTCTGAGACTGGCTAGGCCACGCCAGAACCTTGATATGCTTCTTACAGAGCCACTCCTTGGTTATCCTGGCTGTGTGCTTCGGGTCATTGTCATGTTGGAAGACCCAGCCTCGACCCATCTTCAATGCTCTAACTGAGGGAAGGAGGTTGTTCCCCAAAATCTCGCAATACATGGCCCCGGTCATCCTCTCCTTAATACAGTGCAGTCGCCTGTCCCATGTGCAGAAAAACACCCCAAAGCATGATGCTACCACCCCATGCTTCACAGTAGGGATGGTGTTCTTGGATGGTACTCATCATTCTTCTTCCTCCAAACACGTTTAGTGGAATTATGACCAAAAGTTCTATTTTGGTCTCATCTGACCACATGACTTTCTCCCATGACTCCTCTGGATCATCCAAATGGTCATTGGCAAACTTAAGTCGGGCCTGGACATGTGCTGGTTTAAGCAGGGGAACCTTCCGTGCCATGCATGATTTCAAACCATGACGCCTTAGTGTATTACCAACAGTAACCTTGGAAACGGTGGTCCCAGCTCTTTTCAGGTCATTGACCAGCTCCTCCCGTGTAGTTCTGGGCTGATTTCTCACCTTTCTTAGGATCATTGAGACCCCACGAGGTGAGATCTTGCATGGAGCCCCAGTCCGAGGGAGATTGACAGTCATGTTTAGCTTCTTCCATTTTCCAATGATTGCTCCAACAGTGGACCTTTTTTCACCAAGCTGCTTGGCAATTTCCCCGTAGCCCTTTCCAGCCTTGTGGAGGTGTACAATTTTGTCTCTAGTGTCTTTGGACAGCTCTTTGGTCTTGTCCATGTTAGTAGTTGGATTCTTACTGATTGTATGGGGTGGACAGGTGTCTTTATGCAGCTAACGACCTCAAACAAGTGCATCTAATTTAGGATAATAAATGGAGTGGAGGTGGACATTTTAAAGGCAGACTAACAGGTCTTTGAGGGTCAGAATTCTAGCTGATAGACAGGTGTTCAAATACTTATTTGCAGCTGTATCATACAAATAAATAGTTAAAAATCATACATTGTGATTTCTGGATTTTTTTTTAGATTATGTCTCTCACAGTGGACATGCACCTACGATGACAATTTCAGACCCCTCCATGATTTCTAAGTGGGAGAACTTGCAAAATAGCAGGGTGTTCAAATACTTATTTTCCTCACTGTATATAAAAAAGTGAAGTATTGTACATGCCGAAACTGATGTTTGAAGACTTCTGACTAAACTTTCACTGGTAGGCTACTAGAATGGACATTTTCTCCAAACAGGCAAGAAAGGAAGTGCCTTAAAAACATACATAAAATACATACATACAGACATACAGACAGATAGACAGATAGATAAGAAGGCTAAAAAGTATAGACAGTAAAAAATAACAAGTAAAAATATTAGATAAAATTGTTTGTAAAGCATTAACTTTTTTGAATTAACATTCTTCATCCAAACTGATCACTTTAGTATTTGTATGGATTCATGTGAAACGTTTATGTTCTTCACTGTATATACTGAAATATACAATATAGGTGTATTGATAACATCAAAACATGAAAGTAGTTATGCATACACAGTTTTAGTAATGAAGGAATATTTATGAATCTTTTATATTATACATATTTTATAATATATATATATATATATATATATATATATATATATATATATATATATATATATATATATATAAACTATTGTCTTATAGCTTCACCCTCTCAACATTGGGGGCAATTCATTGGCATACAGTCACAAAATTTTAGTTAATATATATTATTATATAGATGTTTTATGAACATTTTAAAGTTTAGGACTGAGTAAAGGTAATACTTTGAAGTAAACTGAATACTGAATTGCAGAATTCACACAAAACAGAATGAGAATTATAATGTCAAATTAGGTAATTGTGTTACATGTGATATAGGCGTAATTAATCTTTGTGATTAAATACTATAGATTTAACCTATTAGTTACATAAATGTGTATTTCTTCCTAAAAGGATTTGTAAATATTTGCATGACAAAAATGCTTGTTTTTAGATGCTGTCAGTATGTTGATAATGTACTGTATGTTTCAGTGTCACACACATTTTAAAATGTGCCAATAGCAAATGACTTTAGATAACAGTCTGTTATAATATGCAACATATGTATTGTATCCCACAAATTTGTTCTATTCTTTTTCTTAATATGAAGACTTGTCAGCTGCCACTGTGGCCTAAAGAACTGTTCTCAGAAAAGTTAATTGAGCCAGTCAGTCAGGAGATTGTTATAATAAATTTATAATGTTGTTTCTCCAAGGAAAACATTAAATCCCATCATCAGGCATTGTGCAGATGGCATTCATGGCTTGGTCAATGAGCACTGCAAACAACCCGTCTAGTGCATTATAATCTTAGAAATTAACTTGAAAATGTAATGAGTATTCCTGTTTCATTCTTCTGTCATATAGTGAATAATATAGATTAATACTGTGAAAATATATCTTAGCTAAATCTCTTGAGTCTTAGTAAAACATTTCTCCTGCTTTTGAATATCTCAGTGGTCTGATCAATTTCTGATATGTTCTGCATGTGGCGCCCAGGCAGTGGAGAGAAATGGGTTTGTGTTTCCTCTCACATGACTCCCGGTTGAATTACAGTACTACTGTAACACAATTTCTGTTAAGTCACATTAGTAATATATACAACTCTCCCTAATGAGAATATTGGCCTACTTTTGATATCCCATTTACAAGAATATCAACTCAATATGAAACAATTTCCACATAAATCAAACAAATTGCTTGTAATTGCTCTATACCAGTGGTTTTCAAACTTTTTTCAGAGCGACCCTATTTTTATCTTTTTAAATTGACGTGACCCATATATATATAGATAGAAAGAAAGAAAGAAAGAAAGAAAGGAAAGACAACTGCGCTATAGACCGATCTCAAGCCCACCATAGAGCTCCGGAAGGATGCTCTGTTCCAAAATCAAATCACTGTCGGTGCTTAGTGAGGGTGCTTGCCTTCATGCACATCTATTCTGACATATTTTGTCCAGTCCATAGTTATGATTATCACAATGTCATTGCAATTTCGAGAGAATATGTGGATGTCACTTCCGAAAGTTTGTTGCAATTTAGTACGCCACATTGGTCCTCTTAGCAGCACGAAAAACGAAACTTTTATTCAAATTCTGAATGGAGGCTATATACAGCCAAGAAAACGCGCAAAGTGTGCTTCCTTAAAAAGCTGTCACTCATTTCAGTTTATCGCAATCTCTAATTCCGCTATAATCAATGAATCTGTCAACACAGCACAGTTAATCTCTTATTTACATCATCTACACTTCCTTCATTATAATCAGAGGATTCGCGTCGCGAGCTTCCAGGACTCTAGACTGAACAGAACACTAGCGTTCTGAGCGGTGAGTGGATTCTGATTCACTAAAGCTCCTCTGATTGGCCATTGCGTTATATAAATCAACAGGTATGTCTCTGATTTGCTACAATGTACAACGCTCCAAAAACAGAGCGCAAACACAAATACACATTTGATTCTGACCTGAGGCGGCTGCCGGTTACTTTCGTTTTGTTGTTTATGTTATTTAATTGCTTCTTTCCTGAGTCTTGAACTTGTTACATACGTTTTCCTTAAATCATCCTGGCGACCCATTTTTTAGGTCTCGCGAGTCAGGGTTTGAAAACCACTGCTCTATACTAGTCAACATTTGAAGTGGATCAAAACCCTTTCATCAAAGTTGTCCTAAAACCAAAATGCGTTCTTGTCTTAGGACAACTCTGATTAACTTTTTTGATCCACTTCAAATGTTGACTACCATAGTTCAGATTTGTTGTTGTTGTTTTTTCCTTTTTATAATCATAAATTGATGATAAAAGATAAATTGATGCTGATAAATTTAATGTCTATCTATCTATATCTATATCTATCTATATTTTATTCCAAATTTCTCATTGTAACAAGGGTGTTTTGCATAATAAATGAGGTAAAATAATTACTGTAAACGCTACTACAATGCACATAGTATTCACATCTGATGTCAAAATGACATGCTGAATTGTAGCAAATATAATTTCTCTTAATATGTAGATGAATGAATAGGTGTCTCTGATGCAGGTAGTTTGTTGAGAAATGGCAGACATTCTTCCACTTGCTGACATTAGGATCATTCAGAGAGAGTTAAATGAGCCTAACGGTCTGGATATGATTAACGGGTCTGTGTGCTGTGCCAAGGGTTGTATCTGGAACAATTTACTTGCAGTGATATCAGAATAATCGTGTGTTTTGGTTCCTCCATTATCCTCAGACTTCTTTCTGTCTGAGAGTGGCAGAATCAAATCCCAGTAGTCATCTATATTCCATGTGATGGGCTTGTTTTGAATTCCACACAGAGTCAGATTCTGTACGGGGAGTGTTTTAGCTGCACAGTGGGTGAAACACGATCTGTTTTCATACCTGAAGCGTTAGGCCAATTCACACTTTGAGAGAAACAGCAGACACTTGCAGTGTCACAAATAAACAACAATGAAGACATACAATTGAACGGCAGAGAATTTGATTGCAAGAGCCAACTGTGAAACATTTACTCTGTCTATCTATCCATCCATCCATCTATCTGTCTGTCTATCTGTCTGTCTGTCTGTCTGTCTGTCTATCTATCAGGGGTGTAACGATACACATATTCATACTGAAAAATACACTGCACGAATGGAACATCATTGTAAACTTCCAGTTTAATATATTGTTACTTTTGATAAGAAACAAAGTCTTATCTTTCCAATTATCTTTTTTTCAGGAATGTCAAACAATAAATGCCATTTTGATGCTCTTTGATGGGGCGTGACATCACTGTATAAACACCTCAATTCAAACGGCAGCGTGGAGCGCGAGTGAGCGTGATCATCACTTCCTCTTTACTCCTAGTTTTAACGGGAAAAAAGCTAAATCTGTGTTATAACTGCGGAAAGACACCAATAAAAACAGCTTGTAAACAAAATGTCACATAGAATTTAAATTTACCTCAGGCAAGTCATCAGTGTCCACAGCTCGTTAGTTCGCTAGAGAAATGAAGTCTAGAGAAGACCATTTCATGAAATATTAGTCTATATATACTCATTATATTTTACTTTACCTGTTAGTGATGTCTTAACCTATTTAACGTATGTTTAAAAACAAATCTGTTATGAAACAAGATATAACAGCCACTGTGAAAATGAATATATTTAAAGGTGCCATAGAATGCATTGATACAATATTTTAAATTGTTCTCTGATATCTACATAGAAGGTATGCGGCTTAGGTAAGGGCAAATATTCTTCAGAAACGGTTTTACATGTGCATTTATAACCCTAAGATTTCCCCCTAGAATGAAATGGTCTGTTATTGGCTTATTAGGAAGGGTCATGAATAATAATGTTGAGCTCTGCTCTTATTGGCTGTTTCACAGTGCGGCTCAATGTTGAGCTCTTCTCTGATTGGCTGTTACACAGTGCGGCTCATTTCAGTAGGTCACACAGCAGGAAGGAAACTCAGGGAAGAAAATATATATTTCAATACTTTCTCTCGCAGTTATATCTTTGGGTAATTATACTGTATATAAAATGCGGGCATCAGGGAGCTGCTATTAATATGCAGGGCACAGAAACTGCTTTCAAATGCATGATCGCTTTTTACTTTCACTTTTGCTTTCGAGATTCACGATCGCACAAACTATGTTTATACTATGGAGCGGCAGTACTTACCACACATTTTACAAGATCAGATGCTTGTCAGTAGTGCTCAGGATCTGCAAATCATTCGCCATCATCCTCAGTCATTTCCCTTTACTCTGTTTATGTGGTAAGTGAAATCTTATGTACTGCAATGTAACAGGCTACCGCTAGCAAGGAGCTAACCATGTTGCTTTAGTGACTCACATTATTTTATTAGAAAGCGTTATTTGCTTTCCGTGAATAGAGACATCAACCCATCCCTGCACATCACATCCCCTGCACAACCTGGAACATAACATTAATTTCCATGATCTGCCATTTTCGCTATTATCCTCACTTGTTTCTACACAATACCTGCAGAACTTCTGATGGTTCGGCTAGCGGC